>NW_026783599.1:0-17500 GCF_949774975.1 Lagenorhynchus albirostris | reverse complement strand
ACCCGCGCCCTCACACGCACGCTCCCCCTAAAGCGTTGTCGGACACTCACCTGGACCCTAAACCGTCCCCGTCCCCTAACCCTAACCCTAACCAGAACCCTAACCCTAACCCTTCCCCGAAGCCTGACCCTCACCCGTCCCCTAATCCTAACCCGTACGCTAACACTAACCCGAGCCCTCACACGCACGCTCACCCTACAGCGTTGTCGGACCCTCACCAGGACCCTAAACCTTCCCGGTCCCCTAACACTAACCCTAGCCCGAACCCTAACCCTAACCCTTCCCCGAAGCCTGACCCTCACACATCCCCTAATCCTAACCCGTAGGCTCACACTAACCCGCGCCCTCACACGCACGCTCCCCCTAAAGCATTGTCGGACCCTCACCTGGACCCTAAACCGTCCCCATCCCCTAACCCTAACCCTAGCCCGAACCCTAACCCTAACCCTTCCCCGAAGCCTGACCCTCACCCGTCACCTAATCCTAACCCGTACGCTAACACTAACCCGCGCCCTCACACGCACGCTCCCCCTAAAACATTGTCGGACCCTCACCTGGACCCTAAACCATCCCCGTCCCCTAACCCTAACCCTAGCCCGAACACTAACCCTAACACTTTCCCGAAGCCTGACCCTCACCCGTCCCCTAATCCTAACCCGTAGGCTCACACTAACTCGCGCCCTCACACGCACGCTCCCCCTAAAACATTGTCGGACCCTCACCTGGACCCTAAACCATCCCCGTCCCCTAACCCTAACCCTAGCCCGAACCCTAACCCTAACCCTTCCCCGAAGCCTGACCCTCACCCGTCCCCTAATCCTAACCCGTAGGCTAACACTAACCCGCGCCCTCACACGCACGCTCCCCCTAAAGCGTTGTCGGACCCTCACCTGGACCCTAAACCGTCCCCGTCCCCTAACCCTAACCCTAGCCCGAACCCTAACCCTAACGCTTCCCCGAAGCCTGACCCTCACCCGTCCCCTAATCCTAACCCGTAGGCTCACACTAACCCGCGCCCTCACACGCACGCTCCCCCTAAAGCATTGTCGGACCCTCACCTGGACCCTAAACCATCCCCGTCCCCTAACACTAACCCTAGCCCGAACCCTAACCCTAACCCTTCCCCGAAGCCTGACCCTCACCCGTCCCCTAATCCTAACCCGTAGGCTAACACTAACCCGCGCCCTCACACGCACGCTCCCCCTAAAGCGTTATCGGATCCTCACCTGGACCCTAAACCGTCCCCGTCCCCTAACCCTAACCCTAGCCCGAACCCTAACCCTAACCCTTCCCCGAAGCCTGACACTCACCCGTCCCCTAATCCTAACCCGTTCGCTAACACTAACCCATGCCCTCACACGCACGCTCCCCCTAAAGCGTTGTCGGACCCTCACCTGGACCCTAAACCGTCCCCGTCCCCTAACCCTAACCCTAGCCCGAACCCTAACCCTAACCCTTCCCCGAAGCCTGACCCTCACCCGTCCCCTAATCCTAACCTGTACGCTAACACTAACCCGCGCCCTCACACGCACGCTCCCCCTAAAGCGTTGTCGGACACTCACCTGGACCCTAAACCGTCCACGTCCCCTAACCCTAACCCTAGCCCGAACCCTAACCCTAACCCTTCCCCGAAGCCTGACCCTCACCCGTCCCCTAATCCTAACCCATACGCTCACACTAACCCGCGCCCTCACACGCACGCTCCCCATAAAGCGTTGTCGGACCCTCACCTGGACCCTGAACCGTCCCCGTCCCCTAACCCTAACCCTAGCCCGAACTTTAAACCTAACCCTTCCCAGAAGCCTGACCCTCACCCGTCCCCTAATCCTAACCTGTACGCTAACACTAAACCGCGCCCTCACACGCACGCTCCCCATAAAGCGTTGTCGGACCCTCACCTGGACCCTAAACCGTCCCCGTCCCCTAACCCTAACCCTAACCCTAACCCGAACCCTAACCCTAACCCTTCCCCGAAGCCTGTCACTCACCCGTCCCCTAATCCTAACCCGTACGCTAACACTAACAAGCGCCCTCACACGAACGCTCCCCCTAAAGCGTTATCGGACCCTCACCTGGACCCTAAACCATCCCCGTCCCCTAACCCTAACCCTAGTCCGAAACCTAACCCTAACCCTTCCCCGAAGCCTGACCCTCACCCGTCCCCTAATCCTAACCCGTTCGCTAACACTAACCCGCGCCCTCACACGCACGCTCCCCCTAAAGCGTTGTCGGACCCTCACCTGGACCCTAAACCGTCCCAGTCCCCTAACCCTAACCCTAGCCCGAACCCTAACCCTTACCCTTCCCCGAAGCCTGACACTCACCCGTCCCCTAATCCTAACCCGTTCGCTAACACTAACCCGCGCCCTCACACGCACGCTCCCCCTAAAGCGTTGTCGGACCCTCACCTGGACCCTGAACCGTCCCCGTCCCCTAACCCTAACCCTAGCCCGAACTTTAACCCTAACCCTTCCCAGAAGCCTGACCCTCACCCGTCCCCTAATCCTAACCTGTACGCTAACACTAACCCGCGCCCTCACACGCACGCTCCCCCTAAAGCGTTGTCGGACCCTCACCTGGACCCTAAACCGTCCCCGTCCCCTAAGCCTAACCTTATCCCGAACCCTAACCCTAACCCTTCCCCGAAGCCTGACACTCACCCGTCCCCTAATCCTAACCCGTACGCTAACACTAACAAGCGCCCTCACAGGCACGCTCCCCCTAAAGCGTTATCGGACTCTCACCTGGACCCTAAACCATCCCCGTCCCCTAACCCTAACCCTACTCCGAAACCTAACCCTAACCCTTCCCCG
The DNA here is from genome assembly GCF_949774975.1 of Lagenorhynchus albirostris. Classification (NCBI taxonomy): domain Eukaryota; kingdom Metazoa; phylum Chordata; class Mammalia; order Artiodactyla; family Delphinidae; genus Lagenorhynchus; species Lagenorhynchus albirostris. The sequence continues at coordinate 14,687 of NW_026783599.1, read as the reverse complement.
AAGCCTGACCCTCACCCGTCCCCTAATCCTAACCCGTTCGCTAACACTAACCCGCGCCCTCACACGCACGCTCCCCCTAAAGCGTTGTCGGACCCTCACCTGGACCCTAAACCGTCCCCGTCCCCTAACCCTAACCCTAGCCCGAACCCTAACCCTAACGCTTCCCCGAAGCCTGACCCTCACCCGTCCCCTAATCCTAACCCGTAGGCTCACACTAACCCGCGCCCTCACACGCACGCTCCCCCTAAAGCATTGTCGGACCCTCACCTGGACCCTAAACCATCCCCGTCCCCTAACACTAACCCTAGCCCGAACCCTAACCCTAACCCTTCCCCGAAGCCTGACCCTCACCCGTCCCCTAATCCTAACCCGTAGGCTAACACTAACCCGCGCCCTCACACGCACGCTCCCCCTAAAGCGTTATCGGATCCTCACCTGGACCCTAAACCGTCCCCGTCCCCTAACCCTAACCCTAGCCCGAACCCTAACCCTAACCCTTCCCCGAAGCCTGACCCTCACCCGTCCCCTAATCCTAACCCGTTCGCTAACACTAACCCATGCCCTCACACGCACGCTCCCCCTAAAGCGTTGTCGGACCCTCACCTGGACCCTAAACCGTCCCCGTCCCCTAACCCTAACCCTAGCCCGAACCCTAAACCTAACCCTTCCCCGAAGCCTGACCCTCACCCGTCCCCTAATCCTAACCCGTACGCTCACACTAACCCACGCCCTCACACGCACGCTCCCCCTAAAGCGTTGTCGGACCCTCACCTGGACCCTAAACCATCCCCGTCCCCTAACCCTAACCCTAGCCCGAACCCTAACCCTAACCCTTCCCCGAAGCCTGACCCTCACCCGTCCGCAAATTCTAACTCGTACGCTCACACTAACCCGCGCCCTCACACGCACGCTCCCCCTAAAGCGTTGTCGGACCCTCACCTGGACCCTAAACCGTCCCCGTCCCCTAACCCTAACCCTAGCCCGAACCCTAACCCTAACCCTTCCCCGAAGCCTGACCCTCACCCGTCCCCTAATCCTAACCCGTAGGCTAACACTAACCCGCGCCCTCACACGCACGCTCCCCCTAAAGCGTTATCGGATCCTCACCTGGACCCTAAACCGTCCCCGTCCCCTAACCCTAACCCTAGCCCGAACCCTAACCCTAACCCTTCCCCGAAGCCTGACCCTCACCCGTCCCCTAATCCTAACCCGTTCGCTAACACTAACCCATGCCCTCACACGCACGCTCCCCCTAAAGCGTTGTCGGACCCTCACCTGGACCCTAAACCGTCCCCGTCCCCTAACCCTAACCCTAGCCCGAACCCTAACCCTAACCCTTCCCCGAAGCCTGACCCTCACCCATCCCCTAATCCTAACCCGTAGGCTCACACTAACCCGCGCCCTCACACGCACGCTCCCCCTAAAGCGTTCTCGGACCCTCACCTGGACCCTAAACCGTCCCCGTCCCCTAACCCTAACCCTAGCGCGAACCCTAACCCTAACCCTTCCCCGAAGCCTGACCCTCACCCGTCCCCTAATCCTAACCCGTACGCTAACACTAACCCGCGCCCTCACACGCACGCTCCCCCTAAAGCGTTGTCGGACCCTCACCTGGACCCTAAACCGTCCCCGTCCCCTAACCCTAACCCTAGCCCGAACCCTAACCCTAACCCTTCCCCGAAGCCTGACCCTCACCCGTCCCCTAATCCTAACCCGTAGGCTCACACTAACCCGCGCCCTCACACGCACGCTCCCCCTAAAGCGTTGTCGGACCCTCACCTGGACCCTAAACCATCCCCGTCCCCTAACCCTAACCCTAGCCCGAACCCTAAACCTAACCCTTCCCCGAAGCCTGACCCTCACCCGTCCCCTAATCCTAACCTGTACGCTAACACTAACCCGCGCCCTCACACGCACGCTCCCCCTAAAGCGTTGTCGGACCCTCACCTGGACCCTAAACCGTCCACGTCCCCTAACCCTAACCCTAGCCCGAACCCTAACCCTAACCCTTCCCCGAAGCCTGACCCTCACCCGTCCCCTAATCCTAACCCATACGCTCACACTAACCCGCGCCCTCACACGCACGCTCCCCATAAAGCGTTGTCGGACCCTCACCTGGACCCTGAACCGTCCCCGTCCCCTAACCCTAACCCTAGCCCGAACTTTAAACCTAACCCTTCCCAGAAGCCTGACCCTCACCCGTCCCCTAATCCTAACCTGTACGCTAACACTAAACCGCGCCCTCACACGCACGCTCCCCATAAAGCGTTGTCGGACCCTCACCTGGACCCTAAACCGTCCCCGTCCCCTAACCCTAACCCTAACCCTAACCCGAACCCTAACCCTAACCCTTCCCCGAAGCCTGTCACTCACCCGTCCCCTAATCCTAACCCGTACGCTAACACTAACAAGCGCCCTCACACGAACGCTCCCCCTAAAGCGTTATCGGACCCTCACCTGGACCCTAAACCATCCCCGTCCCCTAACCCTAACCCTAGTCCGAAACCTAACCCTAACCCTTCCCCGAAGCCTGACCCTCACCCGTCCCCTAATCCTAACCCGTTCGCTAACACTAACCCGCGCCCTCACACGCACGCTCCCCCTAAAGCGTTGTCGGACCCTCACCTGGACCCTAAACCGTCCCAGTCCCCTAACCCTAACCCTAGCCCGAACCCTAACCCTTACCCTTCCCCGAAGCCTGACACTCACCCGTCCCCTAATCCTAACCCGTTCGCTAACACTAACCCGCGCCCTCACACGCACGCTCCCCCTAAAGCGTTGTCGGACCCTCACCTGGACCCTGAACCGTCCCCGTCCCCTAACCCTAACCCTAGCCCGAACTTTAACCCTAACCCTTCCCAGAAGCCTGACCCTCACCCGTCCCCTAATCCTAACCTGTACGCTAACACTAACCCGCGCCCTCACACGCACGCTCCCCCTAAAGCGTTGTCGGACCCTCACCTGGACCCTAAACCGTCCCCGTCCCCTAAGCCTAACCCTATCCCGAACCCTAACCCTAACCCTTCCCCGAAGCCTGACACTCACCCGTCCCCTAATCCTAACCCGTACGCTAACACTAACAAGCGCCCTCACAGGCACGCTCCCCCTAAAGCGTTATCGGACTCTCACCTGGACCCTAAACCATCCCCGTCCCCTAACCCTAACCCTACTCCGAAACCTAACCCTAACCCTTCCCCGAAGCCTGACCCTCACCCGTCCCCTAATCCTAACCCGTTCGCTAACACTAACCCGCGCCCTCACACGCACGCTCCCCCTAAAGCGTTGTCGGACCCTCACCTGGACCCTAAACCGTCCCCGTCCCCTAACCCTAACCCTAGCCCGAACCCTAACCCTAACGCTTCCCCGAAGCCTGACCCTCACCCGTCCCCTAATCCTAACCCGTAGGCTCACACTAACCCGCGCCCTCACACGCACGCTCCCCCTAAAGCATTGTCGGACCCTCACCTGGACCCTAAACCATCCCCGTCCCCTAACACTAACCCTAGCCCGAACCCTAACCCTAACCCTTCCCCGAAGCCTGACCCTCACCCGTCCCCTAATCCTAACCCGTAGGCTAACACTAACCCGCGCCCTCACACGCACGCTCCCCCTAAAGCGTTATCGGATCCTCACCTGGACCCTAAACCGTCCCCGTCCCCTAACCCTAACCCTAGCCCGAACCCTAACCCTAACCCTTCCCCGAAGCCTGACCCTCACCCGTCCCCTAATCCTAACCCGTTCGCTAACACTAACCCATGCCCTCACACGCACGCTCCCCCTAAAGCGTTGTCGGACCCTCACCTGGACCCTAAACCGTCCCCGTCCCCTAACCCTAACCCTAGCCCGAACCCTAAACCTAACCCTTCCCCGAAGCCTGACCCTCACCCGTCCCCTAATCCTAACCCGTACGCTCACACTAACCCACGCCCTCACACGCACGCTCCCCCTAAAGCGTTGTCGGACCCTCACCTGGACCCTAAACCATCCCCGTCCCCTAACCCTAACCCTAGCCCGAACCCTAACCCTAACCCTTCCCCGAAGCCTGACCCTCACCCGTCCGCAAATTCTAACTCGTACGCTCACACTAACCCGCGCCCTCACACGCACGCTCCCCCTAAAGCGTTGTCGGACCCTCACCTGGACCCTAAACCGTCCCCGTCCCCTAACCCTAACCCTAGCCCGAACCCTAACCCTAACCCTTCCCCGAAGCCTGACCCTCACCCGTCCCCTAATCCTAACACGTTCGCTAACACTAACCCGCGCCCTCACACGCACGCTCCCCCTAAAGCGTTGTCGGACCCTCACCTGGACCCTAAACCGTCCCCGTCCCCTAACCCTAACCCTAGCCCGAACCCTAACCCTAACCCTTCCCCGAAGCCTGACCCTCACCCGTCCCCTAATCCTAACCCGTACGCTAACACTAACCCGCGCCCTCACACGCACGCTCCCCCTAAAGCGTTGTCGGACCCTCACCTGTACCCTAAACCGTCCCAGTCCCGTAAACCTAACCCTAGCCCGAACCCTAACCCTAACCCTTCCCCGAAGCCTGACCCTCACCCGTCCCCTAATCCTAACCCGTAGGCTCACACTAACCCGCGCCCTCACACGCACGCTCCCCCTAAAGCGTTGTCGGACCCTCACCTGGACCCTAAACCGTCCCCGTCCCCTAACCCTAACCCTAGCCCGAACCCTAACCCTAACCCTTCCCCGAAGCCTGACCCTCACCCGTCCCTTAATCCTAAACCGTAGGCTCACACTAACCCACGCCCTCACACGCACGCTCCCCCTAAAGCGTTGTCGGACCCTCACCTGGCCCCTAAACCGTCCCCGTCCCCTAACCCTTACCCTAGCCCGAACCCTAACCCTAACCCTTCCCCGAAGCCTGACCCTCACCCGTCCCCTAATCCTAACCCGTACGCTAACACTAACCCGCGCCCTCACACGCACGCTCCCCCTAAAGCGTTGTCGGACCCTCACCTGGACCCTAAACCGTCCCCGTCCCCTAACCCTAACCCTAGCCCGAACCCTAACCCTAACCCTTCCCCGAAGCCTGACCCTCACCCGTCCCCTAATCCTAACCCTTACGCTAACACTAACCCGCCCCCTCACATGCACGCTCCCCCTAAATCATTGTCGGACCCTCACCAGGACCCTAAACCGTCCCCGTCCCCTAACCCTAACCCTAGCCCGAACCCTAAAACTAACCCTTCTCCGAAGCCTGACCCTCACCCGTCCCCTAATCCTAACCCGCACGCTAACACTAACCCGCGCCCTCACACGCACGCTCCCCCTAAAGCGTTGTCGGACCCTCACCTGTACCCTAAACCGTCCCCGTCCCGTAACCCTAACCCTAGCCCGAACCCTAACCCTAACCCTTCCCCGAAGCCTGACCCTCACCCGTCCCCTAATCCTAACCCGTACGCTAACACTAACCCGCACCCTCACATGCACGCTCCCCCTAAAGCGTTGTCGGACTCTCACCTGAACCCTAAACCGTCCCCGTCCCCTAACCCTAACCCTAGCCCGAACCCTAACCCTAACCCTGCCCCGAAGCCTGACCCTCACCCGTCCCCTAATCCTAACCCGTAGGCTAACACTAACCCGCGCCCTCACACGCACGCTCCCCCTAAAGCGTTGTCGGACCCTCACCTGGACCCTAAACCGTCCCCGTCCCCTAACCCTAACCCTAGCCCGAACCCTAACCCTAACCCTTCCCCGAAGCCTGACCCTCACCTGTCCCCTAATCCTAACCCGTAGGCTCACACTAACACGCGCCCTCACACGCACGCTCCCCCTAAAGCGTTGTCGGACCCTCACCTGGACCCTAAACCGTCCCCGTCCCCTAACCCTAACCCTAGCCCGAACCCTAACCCTAACCCTTCCCCGAAGCCTGACCCTCACCCGTCCCCTAATCCTAACCCGTAGGCTCACACTAAACCGCGCCCTCTCACGCACTCTCCCCCTAAAGCGTTGTCGGACCCTCACCTGGACCCTAAACCGTCCCCGTCCCCTAACCCTAACCCTAGCCCGAACCCTAACCCTAACCCTTCCCCGAAGCCTGACCCTCACCCGTCCCCTAATCCTAACCCGTAGGCTCAACTAACCCGCGCCCTCACACGCACGCTCCCCCTAAAGCGTTGTCGGACCCTCACCTGGACCCTAAACCGTCCCCGTCCCCTAACCCTAACCCTAGCCCGAACCCTAACCCTAACCCTTCCCCGAAGCCTGACCCTCACCCGTCCCCTAATCCTAACCCGTAGGCTCACACTAACCCGCGCCCTCACACGCACGCTCCCCCTAAAGCGTTGTCGGACCCTCACCTGGACCCTAAACCGTCCCCGTCCCCTAACCCTATCCCTAGCCCGAACCCTAACCATAACACTTCCCCGAAGCCTGACCCTCACCTATCCGCTAATCCTAACCCGCAGGCTCACACTAACACGCGCCCTCATACGCACGCTCCCCCTAAAGCTTTGTCGGACCCTCACCTGGACCCTAAACCGTCCCCGTCCCCTAACCCTAACCCTAGCCCGAACCTTAACCCTAACCCTTCCCCGAAGCCTGACCCTCACCCGTCCCCTAATCCTAAACCGTAGGCTCACACTAACCCGCGCCCTCACACGCACGCTCCCCCTAAAGCGTTGTTGGACCCTCACCTGGAGCCTAAACCGTCCCCATCCCCTAACCCTAACCCGAACCCTAACCCTAACCCTTTCCCGAAGCCTGACCCTCACCCGTCCCCTAATCCTAACACGTACGCTAACACTAACCGGCGCCCTCACACGCACGCTCCCCCTAAAGCGTTGTCGGACCCTCACCTGTACCCTAAACCGTCCCAGTCCCGTAACCCTAACCCTAGCCCGAACCCTAACCCTAACCCTTCCCCGAAGCCTGACCCTCACCCGTCCCCTAATCCTAACCCGTAGGCTCACACTAACCCACGCCCTCACACGCACGCTCCCCATAAAGCGTTGTTGGACCCTCACCTGGACCCTAAACCGTCCCCGTCCCCTAACCCTAACCCTAGCCCGAACCCTAACCCTAACCCTTCCCCGAAGCCTGACCCTCACCCGTCCCCTAATCCTAACCCGTACGCTAACACTAACCCGCGCCCTCACACGCACGCTCCCCCTAAAGCGTTGTCGGACCCTCACCTGGACCCTAAACCGTCCCCGTCCCCTAACCCTAACCCTAGCCCGAACCCTAACCCTAACCCTTCCCCGAAGCCTGACCCTCACCCGTCCCCTAATCCTAACCCGTACGCTAACACTAACCCGCGCCCTCACACGCACGCTCCCCCTAAAACGTTGTCGGACCCTCACCTGTACCCTAAACCGTCCCCGTCCCCTAACCCTAACCCTAGCCCGAACCCTAACCCTAACCCTTCCCCGAAGCCTGACCCTCACCCGTCCCCTAATCCTAACCCGTAGGCTCACACTAAAACGCGCCCTCACACGCACGCTCCCCCTAAAGCGTTGTCGGACCCTCACCTGGACCCTAAACCGTCCCCGTCCCCTAACCCTAACCCTAGCCCGAACCCTAACCCTAACCCTTCCCCGAAGCCTGACCCTCACCCGTCCCCTAATCCTAACCAGTAGGCTCACACTAACCCGCGCCCTCACACGCACGCTCCCCCTAAAGCGTTGTCGGACCCTCACCTGGACCCTAAACCGTCCCCGTCCCCTAACACTAACTCTAGCCCGAACCCTAACCCTAACCCTTCCCCGAAGCCTGACCATCACCTGTCCCCTAATCCTAACCCGTAGGCTCAACTAACCCGCGCCCTCACACGCACGCTCCCCCTAAAGCGTTGTCGGACCCTCACCTGGACCCTAAACCGTCCCCGTCCCCTAACCCTAACCCTAGCCCGAACCCTAACCCTAACCCTTCCCCGAAGCCTGACCCTCACCCGTCCCCTAATCCTAACCCGTAGGCTCACACTAACCCGCGCCCTCACACGCACGCTCCCCCTAAAGCGTTGTCGGACCCTCACCTGGACCCTAAACCGTCCCCGTCCCCTAACACTATCCCTAGCCCGAACCCTAACCCTAACCCTTCCCCGAAGCCTGACCCTCACCTATCCGCTAATCCTAACCCGCAGGCTCACACTAACACGCGCCCTCATACGCACGCTCCCCCTAAAGCTTTGTCGGACCCTCACCTGGACCCTAAACCGTCCCCGTCCCCTAACCCTAACCCTAGCCCGAACCTTAACCCTAACCCTTCCCCGAAGCCTGACCCTCACCCGTCCCCTAATCCTAAACCGTAGGCTCACACTAACCCTCGCCCTCACACGCACGCTCCCCCTAAAGCGTTGTTGGACCCTCACCTGGACTCTAAACCGTCCCCATCCCCTAACCCTAACCAGAACCCTAACCCTAACCCTTCCCCGAAGCCTGACCCTCACCCGTCCCCTAATCCTAACACGTACGCTAACACTAACCCGCGCCCTCACACGCACGCTCCCCCTAAAGCGTTGTCGGACCCTCACCTGTACCCTAAACCGTCCCAGTCCCGTAACCCTAACCCTAGCCCGAACCCTAACCCTAACCCTTCCCCGAAGCCTGACCCTCACCCGTCCCCTAATCCTAACTCGTAGGCTCACACTAACCCACGCCCTGACACGCACGCTCCCCATAAAGCGTTGTTGGACCCTCACCTGGACCCTAAACCGTCCCCGTCCCCTAACCCTAACCCTAGCCCGAACCCTAACCCTAACCCTTCCCCGAAGCCTGACCCTCACCCGTCCCCTAATCCTAACCCGTACGCTAACACTAACCCACGCCCTCACACGCACGCTCCCCCTAAAGCGTTGTCGGACCCTCACCTGTACCCTAAACCGTCCCCGTCCCCTAACCCTAACCCTAGCCCGAACCCTAACCGTAACCCTTCCCCGAAGCCTGACCCTCACCCGTCCCCTAATCCTAACCCGTAGGCTCACACTAACCCGCGCCCTCACACGCACGCTCCCCCTAAAGCGTTGTCGGACCCTCACCTGGACCCTAAACCGTCCCCATCCCCTAACCCTAACCCTAACCCAAACCCTAACCCTAACACTTCCCCGAAGCCTGATCCTCACCCGTCCCCTAATCCTAACCCGTACGCTAACACTAACCTGCGCCCTCACAAGCACGCTCCCCCTAAAGCGTTGTCGGACCCTCACCTGGACCCTAAACCGTCCCCGTCCCCTAACCCTAACCCTAGCCCGAACCCTAACCCTAACCCTTCCCCGAAGCCTGACCCTCACCCGTCCCCTAATCCTAACCCTTACGCTAACACTAACCCGCGCCCTCACATGCACGCTCCCCCTAAATCATTGCCGGACCCTCACCAGGACCCTAAACCGTCCCCGTCCCCTAACCCTAACCCTAGCCCGAACCCTAAAACTAACCCTTCCCCGAAGCCTGACCCTCACCCGTCCCCTAATCCTAACCCGCACGCTAACACTAACCCGCGCCCTCACACGCACGCTCCCCCTAAAGCGTTGTCGGACCCTCACCTGTACCCTAAACCGTCCCCGTCCCGTAACCCTAACCCTAGCCCGAACCCTAACCCTAACCCTTCCCCGAAGCCTGACCCTCACCCGTCCCCTAATCCTAACCCGTAGGCTCACACTAACACGCGCCCTCACACGCACGCTCCCCCTAAAGCGTTGTCGGACCCTCACCTGGACCCTAAACCGTCCCCGTCCCCTAACCCTAACCCTAGCCCGAACCTTAACCCTAACCCTTCCCCGAAGCCTGACACTCACACGTCCCCTAATCCTAACCTGTACGCTAACACTAACCCGCGCCCTCACACGCACGCTCCCCCTAAAGCGTTGTCGGACCCTCACCTGGACCCTAAACCGTCCCCGTCCCCTAACCCTAACCCTAACCCGAACACTAACCCTAACCCTGCCCCGAAGCCTGACCCTCACCCGTCCCCTAATCCTAACCCGTACGCTAACACTAACCCGCACCCTCACATGCACGCTCCCCCTAAAGCGTTGTCGGACTCTCACCTGAACCCTAAACCGTCCCCGTCCCCTAACCCTAACCCTAGACCGAACCCTAACCCTAACCCTGCCCCGAAGCCTGACCCTCACCCGTCCCCTAATCCTAACCCGTAGGCTAACACTAACCCGCGCCCTCACACGCACGCTCACCCTAAAGCGTTGTCGGACCCTCACCTGGACCCTAAACCGTCCCCGTCCCCTAACCCTATCCCTAGCCCGAACCCTAACCATAACACTTCCCCGAAGCCTGACCCTCACCTATCCGCTAATCCTAACCCGCAGGCTCACACTAACACGCGCCCTCATACGCACGCTCCCCCTAAAGCTTTGTCGGACCCTCACCTGGACCCTAAACCGTCCCCGTCCCCTAACCCTAACCCTAGCCCGAACCTTAACCCTAACCCTTCCCCGAAGCCTGACTCTCACCCGTCCCCTAATCCTAAACCGTAGGCTCACACTAACCCGCGCCCTCACACGCACGCTCCCCCTAAAGCGTTGTTGGACCCTCACCTGGAGCCTAAACCGTCCCCATCCCCTAACCCTAACCCGAACCCTAACCCTAACCCTTTCCCGAAGCCTGACCCTCACCCGTCCCCTAATCCTAACACGTACGCTAACACTAACCGGCGCCCTCACACGCACGCTCCCCCTAAAGCGTTGTCGGACCCTCACCTGTACCCTAAACCGTCCCAGTCCCGTAACCCTAACCCTAGCCCGAACCCTAACCCTAACCCTTCCCCGAAGCCTGACCCTCACCCGTCCCCTAATCCTAACCCGTAGGCTCACACTAACCCACGCCCTCACACGCACGCTCCCCATAAAGCGTTGTTGGACCCTCACCTGGACCCTAAACCGTCCCCGTCCCCTAACCCTAACCCTAGCCCGAACCCTAACCCTAACCCTTCCCCGAAGCCTGACCCTCACCCGTCCCCTAATCCTAACCCGTACGCTAACACTAACCCGCGCCCTCACACGCACGCTCCCCCTAAAGCGTTGTCGGACCCTCACCTGGACCCTAAACCGTCCCCGTCCCCTAACCCTAACCCTAGCCCGAACCCTAACCCTAACCCTTCCCCGAAGCCTGACCCTCACCCGTCCCCTAATCCTAACCCGTACGCTAACACTAACCCGCGCCCTCACACGCACGCTCCCCCTAAAACGTTGTCGGACCCTCACCTGTACCCTAAACCGTCCCCGTCCCCTAACCCTAACCCTAGCCCGAACCCTAACCCTAACCCTTCCCCGAAGCCTGACCCTCACCCGTCCCCTAATCCTAACCCGTAGGCTCACACTAAAACGCGCCCTCACACGCACGCTCCCCCTAAAGCGTTGTCGGACCCTCACCTGGACCCTAAACCGTCCCCGTCCCCTAACCCTAACCCTAGCCCGAACCCTAACCCTAACCCTTCCCCGAAGCCTGACCCTCACCCGTCCCCTAATCCTAACCAGTAGGCTCACACTAACCCGCGCCCTCACACGCACGCTCCCCCTAAAGCGTTGTCGGACCCTCACCTGGACCCTAAACCGTCCCCGTCCCCTAACACTAACTCTAGCCCGAACCCTAACCCTAACCCTTCCCCGAAGCCTGACCATCACCTGTCCCCTAATCCTAACCCGTAGGCTCAACTAACCCGCGCCCTCACACGCACGCTCCCCCTAAAGCGTTGTCGGACCCTCACCTGGACCCTAAACCGTCCCCGTCCCCTAACCCTAACCCTAGCCCGAACCCTAACCCTAACCCTTCCCCGAAGCCTGACCCTCACCCGTCCCCTAATCCTAACCCGTAGGCTCACACTAACCCGCGCCCTCACACGCACGCTCCCCCTAAAGCGTTGTCGGACCCTCACCTGGACCCTAAACCGTCCCCGTCCCCTAACACTATCCCTAGCCCGAACCCTAACCCTAACCCTTCCCCGAAGCCTGACCCTCACCTATCCGCTAATCCTAACCCGCAGGCTCACACTAACACGCGCCCTCATACGCACGCTCCCCCTAAAGCTTTGTCGGACCCTCACCTGGACCCTAAACCGTCCCCGTCCCCTAACCCTAACCCTAGCCCGAACCTTAACCCTAACCCTTCCCCGAAGCCTGACCCTCACCCGTCCCCTAATCCTAAACCGTAGGCTCACACTAACCCTCGCCCTCACACGCACGCTCCCCCTAAAGCGTTGTTGGACCCTCACCTGGACTCTAAACCGTCCCCATCCCCTAACCCTAACCAGAACCCTAACCCTAACCCTTCCCCGAAGCCTGACCCTCACCCGTCCCCTAATCCTAACACGTACGCTAACACTAACCCGCGCCCTCACACGCACGCTCCCCCTAAAGCGTTGTCGGACCCTCACCTGTACCCTAAACCGTCCCAGTCCCGTAACCCTAACCCTAGCCCGAACCCTAACCCTAACCCTTCCCCGAAGCCTGACCCTCACCCGTCCCCTAATCCTAACTCGTAGGCTCACACTAACCCACGCCCTGACACGCACGCTCCCCATAAAGCGTTGTTGGACCCTCACCTGGACCCTAAACCGTCCCCGTCCCCTAACCCTAACCCTAGCCCGAACCCTAACCCTAACCCTTCCCCGAAGCCTGACCCTCACCCGTCCCCTAATCCTAACCCGTACGCTAACACTAACCCACGCCCTCACACGCACGCTCCCCCTAAAGCGTTGTCGGACCCTCACCTGTACCCTAAACCGTCCCCGTCCCCTAACCCTAACCCTAGCCCGAACCCTAACCCTAACCCTTCCCCGAAGCCTGACCCTCACCCATCCCCTAATCCTAACCCGTAGGCTCACACTAACCCGCGCCCTCACACGCACGCTCCCCCTAAAGCGTTGTCGGACCCTCACCTGGACCCTAAACCGTCCCAATCCCCTAACCCTAACCCTAACCCAAACCCTAACCCTAACACTTCCCCGAAGCCTGATCCTCACCCGTCCCCTAATCCTAACCCGTACGCTAACACTAACCTGCGCCCTCACAAGCACGCTCCCCCTAAAGCGTTGTCGGACCCTCACCTGGACCCTAAACCGTCCCCGTCCCCTAACCCTAACCCTAGCCCGAACCCTAACCCTAACCCTTCCCCGAAGCCTGACCCTCACCCGTCCCCTAATCCTAACCCTTACGCTAACACTAACCCGCGCCCTCACATGCACGCTCCCCCTAAATCATTGCCGGACCCTCACCAGGACCCTAAACCGTCCCCGTCCCCTAACCCTAACCCTAGCCCGAACCCTAAAACTAACCCTTCCCCGAAGCCTGACCCTCACCCGTCCCCTAATCCTAACCCGCACGCTAACACTAACCCGCGCCCTCACACGCACGCTCCCCCTAAAGCGTTGTCGGACCCTCACCTGTACCCTAAACCGTCCCCGTCCCGTAACCCTAACCCTAGCCCGAACCCTAACCCTAACCCTTCCCCGAAGCCTGACCCTCACCCGTCCCCTAATCCTAACCCGTAGGCTCACACTAACACGCGCCCTCACACGCACGCTCCCCCTAAAGCGTTGTCGGACCCTCACCTGGACCCTAAACCGTCCCCGTCCCCTAACCCTAACCCTAGCCCGAACCTTAACCCTAACCCTTCCCCGAAGCCTGACACTCACACGTCCCCTAATCCTAACCTGTACGCTAACACTAACCCGCGCCCTCACACGCACGCTCCCCCTAAAGCGTTGTCGGACCCTCACCTGGACCCTAAACCGTCCCCGTCCCCTAACCCTAACCCTAACCCGAACACTAACCCTAACCCTGCCCCGAAGCCTGACCCTCACCCGTCCCCTAATCCTAACCCGTACGCTAACACTAACCCGCACCCTCACATGCACGCTCCCCCTAAAGCGTTGTCGGACTCTCACCTGAACCCTAAACCGTCCCCGTCCCCTAACCCTAACCCTAGACCGAACCCTAACCCTAACCCTGCCCCGAAGCCTGACCCTCACCCGTCCCCTAATCCTAACCCGTAGGCTAACACTAACCCGCGCCCTCACACGCACGCTCACCCTAAAGCGTTGTCGGACCCTCACCTGGACCCTAAACCGTCCCCGTCCCCTAACCCTAACCCTAGCCCGAACCCTAACCCTAACCCTTCCCCGAAGCCTGACCCTCACCCGTCCCCTAATCCTAACCCGTAGGCTCACACTAACACGCGCCCTCACACGCACGCTCCCCCTAAAGCGTTGTCGGACCCTCACCTGGACCCTAAACCGTCCCCGTCCCCTAACCCTAACCCTAGCCCGAACCCTAACCCTAACCCTTCCCCGAAGCCTGACCCTCACCCGTCCCCTAATCCTAACCCGTAGGCTCACACTAACCCGCGCCCTCACACGCACGCTCCCCCTAAAGCATTGTAGGACCCTCACCTGGACCCTAAACCGTCCCCGTCCCCTAACACTAACTCTAGCCCGAACACTAACCCTAACCCTTCCCCGAAGTCTGACCATCACCTGTCCCCTAATCCTAACCCGTAGGCTCAACTAACCCGCGCCCTCACACGCACGCTCCCCCTAAAGCGTTGTCGGACCCTCACCTGGACCCTAAACCGTCCCCATCCCCTAACCCTAACCCTAGCCCGAACCCTAACCCTAACCCTTCCCCGAAGCCTGACCCTCACCCGTCCCCTAATCCTAACCCGTACGCTAACGCTAACCCGCGCCCTCACACGCACGCTCCCCCTAAAGCGTTGTCGGAC
>NW_026783596.1:0-20376 GCF_949774975.1 Lagenorhynchus albirostris | reverse complement strand
CACCACATATTAAACGCCTAAGAATATACCTGACTAGTAAGAATCTTAAAACCTATGGATTTACATGTCTCCGAAAGGGAATCAAGCATGTGTACAGCAGCATAAACGCAGCAGTGATAGGATTGGTGAGGTTCGGTGAGCAAATGCAGACCCTTTGAAGTCATATTGCATGGTACCCATTCCATGGGTCACAACTCTGCAGGTTTAAGGGATTCTTCCTTCAGCTAAAACATGCATGTGGAACCCAGAGTATGATCCACCGTGTGATCGGGAAACGTGTTCAAATATGTCTCAGTTTTCGTCCCCTGGTACTCGGGTGCAACATTCCAGATGCTTTACTAACACTCTCCCCACTTGGAGAGTCAGTGCCTTTAACCTCCTCTTTGGCCCAGTTTGCAATTTCTGCGGGAAATGAACAGGAATAGGGAGAACCAATGAGAGACTAGCTGGAGGTGTCTGGACGGGAAATTTAACTCTCATTTCCCACCAGGAAGAGGAATTAACCAAAGGCTCAGCTTGCCATGCCGGAACCACACTAGGGCCTGAAGCAATCCTGCGGTGTTGCGGCCAGCTCACAAGAAAGAGAGCTGAAGAAAGGAGCTCAGGGGCACTGTCATTCACAAACCTGCAGAGTAATAAATGACAGCTATCGTCCAAAAATATATTGAAGTAAGGCTGCCAAGAGCACTTGAAAGCGGGGCAGAATTGCAGGACACCGATTTCAGGAGGTAGACTGGAATTGCATGAAAAGCATAGGAAAAGAGGCAGAACGTCCACAATGATGCACTTGGCCAAGAAGGGTGTATGCGTTTTTTCCTGAATATATTCAGGAAAAAACGCATACGCCCTTTTTGGCCAACCAAGCAAGCTTGCAAAGGAAATCTGCACTATAATGAAGTCTCACTGCCCCACGGGCAAAAGGGCCATCTGAAAAAAGTGTAAAATCCAGAAAGGCAGGACAGGCCATGGAGAACTGGGAGCCTTGTTATGCTGATGGGCGGGATGTAAATTGCCAACAGCCACTCTGGAGAAGTGTATGGTGTTTCCTGAAACATCTAAAAAACAAAGCAACAGAGCCTAGGGCACTTCCACTTATGCTCCTATAGCTTAGGGAAAGTAAAATCAAAAAGACACAGCCACCCCAAAGTTTGGGACGGCTCTGTTTACAAGATCCTCGTTTATGGTACAAGTTCAATATCACAGAAAGCGAAAAATGAATAAAGAATTTGTGGTACTTACGTACAATGCAATATCACTCAGCAATGAAATCTATGTCATCAGACCCGTAGCAGCATAATGAGAGGACTCAGGTACGATGATTCTAAGAGAAATAAGTCACACAGAAAAAGAAATATCATAAGGTATCACTAATACACGGAATGTAAACTTGGCTACCCAGGAACTGAATTACAAAACAGAACAGGGTCTCAAATGTAGAAAACCAACTTATGCTTGCTTAAGGGGAAAGGTGAGTTGGGGTGCTACATAAAACCAGAGATTGAAATTAGCACAGATACCGTTCCATAAGCCAAATATGTAATAGACAAGAGCTACTGCTTCCTCAACGAAGTGGACTCAACACCACATATTAAACGCCTAAGAATATACCTGACTAGTAAGAATCTTAAAACCTATGGATTTACATGTCTCCGAAAGGGAATCAAGAATGTGTACAGCAGCATAAACGCAGCAGTGATAGGATTGGTGAGGTTCGGTGAGCAAATGCAGACCCTTTGAAGTCATATTGCATGGTACCCATTCCATGGGTCACAACTCTGCAGGTTTAAGGGATTCCTCCTTCAGCTAAAACATGCATGTGGAACCCAGAGTATGATCCACCGTGTGATCGGGAAACGTGTTCAAATGTGTCTCAGTTTTCGTCCCCTGGTACTCGGGTGCAACATTCCAGACGCTTTACTAACACTCTCCCCACTTGGAGAGTCAGTGCCTTTAACCTCCTGTTTG
Organism: Lagenorhynchus albirostris; assembly: GCF_949774975.1. Classification (NCBI taxonomy): domain Eukaryota; kingdom Metazoa; phylum Chordata; class Mammalia; order Artiodactyla; family Delphinidae; genus Lagenorhynchus; species Lagenorhynchus albirostris. The sequence continues at coordinate 18,411 of NW_026783596.1, read as the reverse complement.
GCCCAGTTTGCAATTTCTGCGGGAAATGAACAGGAATAGGGAGAACCAATGAGAGACTAGCTGGAGGTGTCTGGACGGGCAAATTTAACTCTCATTTCCCACCAGGAAGAGGAATTAACCAAAGGCTCAGCTTGCCGTGCCGGAACCACACTAGGGCCTGAAGCAATCCTGCGGTGTTGCGGCCAGCTCACAAGAAAGAGAGCTGAAGAAAGGAGCTCAGGCGCACTGTCATTCACAAACCTGCAGAGTTATAAATGACAGCTATCGTCCAAAAATATATTGAAGTAAGGCTGCCAAGAGCACTTGAAAGCGGGGCAGAATTGCAGGAAACCGATTTCAGGAGGTAGACTGGAATTGCATGAAAAGCATAGGAAAAGAGGCAGAACGTCCACAATGATGCACTTGGCCAAAAAGGGCGTATGCGTTTTTTTCCTGAATATATTCAGGAAAAAACGCATACGCCCTTTTTGGCCAACCAAGCAAGCTTGCAAAGGAAATCTGCACTACAATGAAGTCTCACTGCCCCCCAGGCAAAAGGGCCATCTGAAAAAAGTGTAAAATCCAGAAAGGCAGGACAGGCCATGGAGAACTGGGAGCCTTGTTATGCTGATGGGCGGGATGTAAATTGCCAACAGCCACTCTGGAGAAGTGTATGGTGTTTCCTGAAACATCTAAAAAACAAAGCAACAGAGCCTAGGGCACTTCCACTTATGCTCCTATAGCTTAGGGAAATTAAAATCAAAAAGACACAGCCACCCCAAAGTTTGGGATGGCTCTGTTTACAAGAACCTCGTTTATGGTACAAGTTCAATATCACAGAAAGCGAAAAATGAATAAAGAATTTGTGGTACTTACGTACAATGCAATATCACTCAGCAATGAAATCTATGTCATCAGGCCCATAGCAGCATAATGAGTGGACTCAGGTACGATGATTCTAAGAGAAATAAGTCACACAGAAAAAGAAATATCATAAGGTATCACTAATACACGGAATGTAAACTTGGCTACCCAGGAACAGAATTACAAAACAGAACAGGGTCTCAAATGTAGAAAACCAACTTATGCTTGCTTAAGGGGAAAGGTGAGTTGGGGTGCTGCATAAAACCAGAGATTGAAATTAGCACAGATACCGTTCCAAAAGCCAAATATATAACAGACAAGAGCTACTCCTTCCTCAACGAAGTGGACTCAACACCCCATATTAAACGCCTAAGAATATACCTGACTAGTAAGAATCTAAAAACCTATGGATTTTCATGTCTCCAAAAGAGAATCAAGCGTGTGTACAGCAGCATAAACACAGCAGTGATAGGATTGGTGAGGTTCGGTGAGCAAATGCAGACACTTTGAAGTCATATTGCATGGTACCCATTCCATGTCTCTCATCTCTCCAGGTTTAAGGGATTCTTCCTTCAGCTAAAACATGCATGTGGAACCCAGAGTATGATCCACCGTGTGATCGGGAAACGTGTTCAAATATGTCTCAGTTTAAGTCCCCTGGTACTCGGGTGCAACATTCCAGACGCTTTACTAACACTCTCCCCACTTGGAGAGTCAGTGCCTTTAACCTCCTGTTTGGCCCAGTTTGCAATTTCTGCGGGAAATGAACAGGAATAGGGAGAACCAATGAGAGACTAGCTGGAGGTGTCTGGACGGGCAAATTTAACTCTCATTTCCCACCAGGAAGAGGAGTTAACCAAAGGCTCAGCTTGCCGTGCCGGAACCACACTAGGGCCTGAAGCAATCTTGCGGTGTTGCGGCCAGCTCACAAGAAAGCGAGTTGAACAAAGGAGCTCAGGGGCACTGTCATTCACAAACCTGCAGAGTTATAAATGACAGCTCTCGTCCAAAAATATATTGAAGTAAGGCTGCCAAGAGGACTTGAAAGCGGGGCAGAATTGCAGGAAACCGATTTCAGGAGGTAGACTGGAATTGCATGAAAAGCATAGGAAAAGAGGCAGAACGTCCACAATGATGCACTTGGCCAAAAAGGGCGTATGCGTTTTTTCCTGAATATATTCAGGAAAAAACGCATACGCCCTTTTTGGCCAACCAAGCAAGCTTGCAAAGGAAATCTGCACTACAATGAAGTCTCACTGCCCCCCGGGCAAAAGGGCCATCTGAAAAAAGTGTAAAATCCAGAAAGGCAGGACAGGCCATGGAGAACTGGGAGCCTTGTTATGCTGATGGGCGGGATGTAAATTGCCAACAGCCACTCTGGAGAAGTGTATGGTGTTTCCTGAAACATCTAAAAAACAAAGCAACAGAGCCTAGGGCACTTCCACTTATGCTCCTATAGCTTAGGGAAATTCAAATCAAAAAGACACAGCCACCCCAAAGTTTGGGACGGCTCTGTTTACAAGAACCTCGTTTATCGTACAAGTTCAATATCACAGAAAGCGAAAAATGAATAAAGAATTTGTGGTACTTACGTACAATGCAATATCACTCAGCAATGAAATCTATGTCATCAGGCCTGTAGCAGCATAATGAGTGGACTCAGGTACGATGATTCTAAGAGAAATAAGTCACACAGAAAAAGAAATATCATAAGGTATCACTAATACACGGAATGTAAACTTGGCTACCCAGGAACTGAATTACAAAACAGAACAGGGTCTCAAATGTAGAAAACCAACTTATGCTTGCTTAAGGGGAAAGGTGAGTTGGGGTGCTGCATAAAACCGGAGATTGAAATTAGCACAGATACCGTTCCATAAGCGAAATATGTAATAGACAAGAGCTACTCCTTGCTCAACGAAGTGCACTCAACACCCCATATTAAACGCCTAAGAATATAGCTGACTAGGAAGAATCTTAAAACCTATGGATTTACATGTCTCCAAAAGAGAATCAAGCGTGTGTACAGCAGCATAAACGCAGCAGTGATAGGATTGTTGAGGTTCGGTGAGCAAACGCAGACCCTTTGAAGTCATATTGCATGGTACCCATTCCATGGGTCTCAACTCTCCAGGTTTAAGGGATTCTTCCTTCAGCTAAAACATGCATGTGGAACCCAGAGTATGATCCACCGTGTGATCGGGAAACGTGTTCAAATGTGTCTCAGTTTTGGTCCCCTAGTACTCGGGTGCAACATTCCAGACGCTTTACTAACACTCTCCCCACTTGGAGAGTCAGTGCCTTTAACGTCGTGTTTTGCCCAGTTTGCAATTTCTGCGGGAAATGAACAGGAATAGGGAGAACCAATGAGAGACTAGCTGGAGGTGTCTGGACGGGCAAATTTAACTCTCATTTCCCACCAGGAAGAGGAATTAACCAAAGGCTCAGCTTGCCGTGCCGGAACCACCCTAGGGCATGAAGCAATCCTGCGGTGTTGCGGCCAGCTCACAATAAAGAGAGTTGAAGAAAGGACCTCAGGGGCACTGTCATTCACAAACCTGCAGAGTTATAAATGACAGCTATCGTCCAAAAATATATTGAAGTAAGGCTGCCAAGAGCACTTGAAAGCGGGGCAGAATTGCAGGAAACCGATTTCAGGAGGTAGACTGGAATTGCATGAAAAGCATAGGAAAAGAGGCAGAACGTCCACAATGATGCACTTGGCCAAAAAGGGCGTATGCGTTTTTTCCTGAATATATTCAGGAAAAAACGCATACGCACTTTTTGGCCAACCAAGCAAGCTTGCAAAGGAAATCTGCACTACAATGAAGTCTCACTGCCCCACGGGCAAAAGGGCCATCTGAAAAAAGTGTAAAATCCAGAAAGGCAGGACAGGCCATGGAGAACTGGGAGCCTTGTTATGCTGATGGGCGGGATGTAAATTGCCAACAGCCACCCTGGAGAAGTGTATGGTGTTTCCTGAAACATCTAAAAAACAAAGCAACAGAGCCTAGGGCACTTCCACTTATGCTCCTATAGCTTAGGGAAATTCAAATCAAAAAGACACAGCCACCCCAAAGTTTGGGACGGCTCTGTTTACAAGAACCTCGTTTATGGTTCAAGTTCAATATCACAGAAAGCGAAAAATGAATAAAGAATTTGTGGTACTTACGTACAATGCAATATCACTCAGCAATGAAATCTATGTCATCAGGCCCGTAGCAGCATAATGAGTGGACTCAGGTACGATGATTCTAAGAGAAATAAGTCACACAGAAAAAGAAATATCATAAGGTATCACTAATACACGGAATGTAAACTTGGCTACACAGGAATTGAATTACAAAACAGAACAGGGTCTCAGATGTAGAAAACCAACTTATGCTTGCTTAAGGGGAAAGGTGAGTTGGGGTGCTGCATAAAACCAGAGATTGAAATTAGCACAGATACCGTTCCATAAGCCAAATATGTAATAGACAAGAGCTACTCCTTGCTCAACGAAGTGGACTCAACACCCCATATTAAACGCCTAAGAATATAGCTGACTAGTAAGAATCTTAAAACCTATGGATTTACATGTCTCCAAAAGAGAATCAAGCGTGTGTACAGCAGCATAAACGCAGCAGTGATAGGATTGGTGAGGTTCGGTGAGCAAATGCAGACCCTTTGAAGTCATATTGCATGGTACCCATTCCATGGGTCTCAACTCTCCAGGTTTAAGGGATTCTTCCTTCAGCTAAAACATGCATGTGGAACACAGAGTATGATCCACCGTGTGATCGGGAAACGTGTTCAAATGTGTCTCAGTTCTCGTCCCCTGGTACTCGGGTGCAACATTCCAGACGCTTTACTAACACTCTCCCCTCTTGAAGAGTCAGTGCCTTTAACGTCCTGTTTGCCCCAGTTTGCAATTTCTGCGGGAAATGAACAGGAATAGGGAGAACCAATGAGAGACTAGCTGGAGGTGTCTGGACGGGCAAATTTAACTCTCATTTCCCACCACGAAGAGGAGTTAACCAAAGGCTCAGCTTGCCGTGCCAGAACCACACTAGGGCCTGAAGCAATCTTGCGGTGTTGCGGCCAGCTCACAAGAAAGCGAGTTGAACGAAGGAACTCAGGGGCACTGTCATTCACAAACCTGCAGAGTTATAAATGACAGCTATCGTCCAAAAATATATTGAAGTAAGGCTGCCAAGAGCACTTGAAAGCGGGGCAGAATTGCAGGAAACCGATTTCAGGAGGTAGACTGGTATTGCATGAAAAGCATAGGAAAAGAGGCAGAACGTCCACAGTGATGCACTTGGCCAAAAAGGGCGTATGCGTTTTTTCCTGAATATATTCAGGAAAAAACGCATACGCCCTTTTTGGCCAACCAAGCAAGCTTGCAAAGGAAATCTGCACTACAATGAAGTCTCACTGCCCCACAGGCAAAAGGGCCATCTGAAAAAAGTGTAAAATCCAGTAAGGCAGGACAGGCCATGGAGAACTGGGAGCCTTGTTATGCTGATGGGCGGGATGTAAATTGCCAACAGCCACTCTGGAGAAGTGTATGGTGTTTCCTGAAACATCTAAAAAACAAAGCAACAGAGCCTAGGGCACTTCCACTTATGCTCCTATAGCTTAGGGAAATTCAAATCAAAAAGACACAGCCACCCCAAAGTTTGGGACGGCTCTGTTTACAAGAACCTCGTTTATGGTACAAGTTCAATATCACAGAAAGCGAAAAATGAATAAAGAATTTGTGGTACTTACGTACAATGCAATATCACTCAGCAATGAAATCTATGTCATCAGGCCCGTAGCAGCATAATGAGTGGACTCAGGTACGATGATTCTAAGAGAAATAAGTCACACAGAAAAAGAAATATCATAAGGTATCACTAATACACCGAATGTAAACTTGGCTACCCAGGAACTGAATTACAAAACAGAACAGGGTCTCAAATGTAGAAAACCAACTTATGCTTGCTTAAGGGGAAAGGTGAGTTGGGGTGCTGCATAAAACCAGAGATTGAAATTAGCACAAATACCGTTCCATAAGCCAAGTATGTAATAGACAAGAGCTACTCCTTCCTCAACGAAGTGGACTCAACACCCCATATTAAACGCCTAAGAATATACCTGACTAGTAAGAATCTTAAAACCTATGGATTTACATGTCTCCGAAAGGGAATCAAGCGTGTGTACAGCAGCATAAACGCAGCAGTGATAGGATTGTTGAGGTTCGGTGAGCAAATGCAGACCCTTTGAAGTCATATTGCATGGTACCCATTCCATGGGTCTCAACTCTCCAGGTTTAAGGGATTCTTCCTTCAGCTAAAACATGCATGTGGAACCCAGAGTATGATCCACCGTGTGATCGGGAAACGTGTTCAAATATGTCTCAGTTTAAGTCCCCTGGTACTCGGGTGCAACATTCCAGACGCTTTACTAACACTCTCCCCACTTGGAGAGTCAGTGCCTTTAACGTCGTGTTTGGCCCAGTTTGCAATTTCTGCGGGAAATGAACAGGAATAGGGAGAACCAATGAGAGACTAGCTGGAGGTGTCTGGACGGGCAAATTTAACTCTCATTTCCCACCAGGAAGAGGAATTAACCAAAGGCTCAGCTTGCCATGCCGGAACAACACTAGGGCCTGAAACAATCTTGCGGTGTTGCGGCCTGCTCAAAAGAAAACGAGTTGAACAAAGGAGCTCAGGGGCACTGTCATTCACAAACCTGCAGAGTTATAAATGACAGCTATCGTCCAAAAATATATTGAAGTAAGGCTGCCAAGAGGACTTGAAAGCGGGGCAGAATTGCAGGACACCGATTTCAGGAGGTAGACTGGAATTGCATGAAAAGCATAGGAAAAGAGGCAGAACGTCCACAATGATGCACTTGGCCAAAAAGGGCGTATGCGTTTTTTCCTGAATATATTCAGGAAAAAACGCATACGCCCTTTTTGGCCAACCAAGCAAGCTTGCAAAGGAAATCTGCACTACAATGAAGTCTCACTGCCCCCCGGGCAAAAGGGCCATCTGAAAAAAGTGTAAAATCCAGAAAGGCAGGACAGGCCATGGAGAACTGGGAGCCTTGTTATGCTGATGGGCGGGATGTAAATTGCCAACAGCCACTCTGGAGAAGTATATGGTGTTTCCTGAAACATCTAAAAAACAAAGCAACAGAGCCTAGGGCACTTCCACTTATGCTCCTATAGCTTAGGGAAATTCAAATCAAAAAGACACAGCCACCCCAAAGTTTGGGACGGCTCTGTTTACAAGAACCTCGTTTATGGTACAAGTTCAATATCACAGAAAGTGAAAGATGAATAAAGAATTTGTGGTACTTACGTACAATGCAATATCACTCAGCAATGAAATCTATGTCATCAGGCCCGTAGCAGCATAATGAGTGGACTCAGGTACGATGATTCTAAGAGAAATAAGTCACACAGAAAAAGAAATATCATAAGGTATCACTAATACACCGAATGTAAACTTGGCTACCCAGGAACTGAATTACAAAACAGAACAGGGTCTCAAATGTAGAAAACCAACTTATGCTTGCTTAAGGGGAAAGGTGAGTTGGGGTGTTGCATAAAACCCGAGATTGAAATTAGCACAGATACCGTTCCATAAGCCAAATATGTAATAGACAAGAGCTACTCCTTCCTCAACGAAGTGGACTCAACACCCCATATTAAACGCCTAAGAATATACCTGACTAGTAAGAATCTTAAAACCTATGGATTTACATGTCTCCGAAAGGGAATCAAGCATGTGTACAGCAGCATAAACGCAGCAGTGATAGGATTGGTGAGGTTCGGTGAGCAAATGCAGACCCTTTGAAGTCATATTGCATGGTACCCATTCCATGGGCCTCAACTCTCCAGGTTTAAGGGATTCTTCCTTCAGCTAAAACATGCATGTGGAACCCAGAGTATGATCCACCGTGTGATCGGGAAACGTGTTCAAATGTGTCTCAGTTTTTGTCCCCTGGTACTCGGGTGCAACATTCCAGACGCTTTACTAACACTCTCCCCACTTGGAGAGTCAGTGCCTTTAACCTCCTGTTTGGCCCAGTTTGCAATTTCTGCGGGAAATGAACAGGAATAGGGAGAACCAATGAGAGACTAACTGGAGGTGTCTGGACGGGCAAATTTAACTCTCATTTCCCACCAGGAAGAGGAATTAACCAAAGGCTCAGCTTGCCGTGCCGGAACCACACTAGGGCCTGAAGCAATCTTGCTGTGTTGCAGCCTGCTCACAAGAAAGCGAGTTGAACAAAGGAGCTCAGGGGCACTGTCATTCACAAACCTGCAGAGTTATAAATGACAGCTATCGTCCAAAAATATATTGAAGTAAGGCTGCCAAGAGCACTTGAATGCGGGGCAGAATTGCAGGAAACCGATTTCAGGAGGTAGACTGGAATTGCATGAAAAGCATAGGAAAAGAGGCAGAACGTCCACAATGATGCACTTGGCCAAAAAGGGCGTATGCGTTTTTTCCTGAATATATTCAGGAAAAAACGCATACGCCCTTTTTGGCCAACCAAGCAAGCTTGCAAAGGAAATCTGCACTACAATGAAGTCTCACTGCCCCCGGGGCAAAAGGGCCATCTGAAAAAAGTGTAAAATCCAGAAAGGCAGGACAGGCCATGGAGAACTGGGAGCCTTGTTATGCTGATGGGCGGGATGTAAATTGCCAACAGCCACTCTGGAGAAGTGTATGGTGTTTCCTGAAACATCTAAAAAACAAAGCAACAGAGCCTAGGGCACTTCCACTTATGCTCCTATAGCTTAGGGAAATTCAAATCAAAAAGACACAGCCACCCCAAAGTTTGGGACGGCTCTGTTTACAAGAACCTCGTTTATGGTACAAGTTCAATATCACAGAAAGCGAAAAATGAATAAAGAATTTGTGGAACTTACGTACAATGCAATATCACTCAGCAATGAAATCTATGTCATCAGGCCCGTAGCAGCATAATGAGTGGACTCAGGTACGATGATTCTAAGAGAAATAAGTCACACAGAAAAAGAAATATCATAAGGTATCACTAATACACGGAATGTAAACTTGGCTACCCAGGAACTGAATTACAAAACAGAACAGGGTCTCAAATGTAGAAAACCAACTTATGCTTGCTTAAGGGGAAAGGTGAGTTGGGGTGCTGCATAAAACCAGAGATTGAAATTAGCACAGATACCGTTCCATAAGCCAAGTATGTAATAGACAAGAGCTACTCCTTGCTCAACGAAGTGGACTCAACACCCCATATTAAACGCCTAAGAATATACCTGACTAGTAAGAATCTTAAAACCTATGGATTTACATGTCTCCAAAAGAGAATCAAGTGTGTGTAGAGAAGCATAAACGCAGCAGTGATAGGATTGGTGAGTTTCGGTGAGCAAATGCAGACCGTTTGAAGTCATATTGCATGGTACCCATTCCATGGGTCTCAACTCTCCAGGTTTAAGGGATTCTTCCTTCAGCTAAAACATGCATGTGGAACCCAGAGTATGATCCACCGTGTGATCGGGAAACGTGTTCAAATATGTCTCAGTTTAAGTCCCCTGGTACTCGGGTGCAACATACCAGACGCTTTACTAACACTCTCCCCACTTGGAGAGTCAGTGCCTTTAACCTCCTGTTTGGCCCAGTTTGCAATTTCTGCGGGAAATGAACAGGAATAGGGAGAACCAATGAGAGACTAGCTGGAGGTGTCTGGACGGGCAAATTTAACTCTCATTTCCCACCAGGAAGAGGAATTAACCAAACGCTCAGCTTGCCATGCCGGAACCACACTAGGGCCTGAAGCAATCTTGCGGTGTTGCGGCCAGCTCACAATAAAGAGAGTTGAAGAAAGGAGCTCAGGGGCACTGTCATTCACAAACCTGCAGAGTTATAAATGACAGCTATCGTCCAAAAATATATTGAAGTAAGGCTGCCAAGAGGACTTGAAAGCGGGGCAGAATTGCAGGAAACCGATTTCAGGAGGTAGACTGGAATTGCATGAAAAGCATAGGAAATGAGGCAGAACGTCCACAATGATGCACTTGGCCAAAAAGGGCGTATGCGTTTTTTCCTGAATATATTCAGGAAAAAACGCATACGCCCTTTTTGACCAACCAAGCAAGCTTGCAAAGGAAATCTGCACTACAATGAAGTCTCACTGCCCCACGAGCAAAAGGGCCATCTGAAAAAAGTGTAAAATCCAGAAAGGCAGGACAGGCCATGGAGAACTGGGAGCCTTGTTATGCTGATGGGCGGGATGTAAATTGCCAACAGCCACTCTGGAGAAGTGTATGGTGTTTCCTGAAACATCTAAAAAACAAAGCAACAGAGCCTAGGGCACTTCCACTTATGCTCCTATAGCTTAGGGAAATTAAAATCAAAAAGACACAGCCACCCCAAAGTTTGGGACGGCTCTGTTTACAAGAACCTCGTTTATGGTACAAGTTCAATATCACAGAAAGCGAAAAATGAATAAAGAATTTGTGGAACTTACGTACAATGCAATATCACTCAGCAATGAAATCTATGTCATCAGGCCCGTAGCAGCATAATGAGTGGACTCAGGTACGATGATTCTAAGAGAAATAAGTCACACAGAAAAAGAAATATCATAAGGTATCACTAATACACGGAATGTAAACTTGGCTACCCAGGAACTGAATTACAAAACAGAACAGGGTCTCAAATGTAGAAAACCAACTTATGCTTGCTTAAGGGGAAAGGTGAGTTGGGTTGCTGCATAAAACCAGAGATTGAAATTAGCACAGATACCGTTCCATAAGCCAAGTATGTAATAGACAAGAGCTACTCCTTGCTCAACGAAGTGGACTCAACACCCCATATTAAATGCCTAAGAATATACCTGACTAGTAAGAATCTTAAAACCTATGGATTTACATGTCTCCAAAAGAGAATCAAGTGTGTGTAGAGAAGCATAAACGCAGCAGTGATAGGATTGGTGAGTTTCGGTGAGCAAATGCAGACCCTTTGAAGTCATATTGCATGGTACCCATTCCATGGGTCTCAACTCTCCAGGTTTAAGGGATTCTTCCTTCAGCTAAAACATGCATGTGGAACCCAGAGTATGATCCACCGTGTGATCGGGAAACGTGTTCAAATGTGTCTCAGTTTTCGTCCCCTGGTACTAGGGTGCAACATTCCAGACGCTTTACTAACACTCTCCCCACTTGGAGAGTCAGTGCCTTTAACCTCCTGTTTGGCCCAGTTTGCAATTTCTGCGGGAAATGAACAGGAATAGGGAGAACCAATGAGAGACTAGCTGGAGGTGTCTGGACGGGCAAATTTAACTCTCATTTCCCACCAGGAAGAGGAATTAACCAAAGGCTCAGCTTGCCATGCCGGAACCACACTAGGGCCTGAAGCAATCTTGCGGTGTTGCGGCCAGCTCACAAGAAAGCGAGTTGAAGAAAGGACCTCAGGGGCACTGTCATTCACAAACCTGCAGAGTTATAAATGACAGCTATCGTCCAAAAATATATTGAAGTAAGGCTGCCAAGAGCACTTGAAAGCGGGGCAGAATTGCAGGAAACCGATTTCAGGAGGTAGACTGGAATAGCATGAAAAGCATAGGAAATGAGGCAGAACGTCCACAATGATGCACTTGGCCAAAAAGGGCGTATGCGTTTTTTCCTGAATATATTCAGGAAAAAACGCATACGCACTTTTTGGCCAACCAAGCAAGCTTGCAAAGGATATCTGCACTACAATGAAGTCTCACTGCCCCCCGGGCAAAAGGGCCATCTGAAAAAAGTGTAAAATCCAGAAAGGCAGGACAGGCCATGGAGAACTGGGAGCCTTGTTATGCTGATGGGCGGGAGGTAAATTGCCAACAGCCACTCTGGAGAAGTGTATGGTGTTTCCTGAAACATCTAAAAAACAAAGCAACAGAGCCTAGGGCACTTCCACTTATGCTCCTATAGCTTAGGGAAATTCAAATCAAAAAGACACAGCCACCGCAAAGTTTGGGACGGCTCTGTTTACAAGAACCTCGTTTATGGTACAAGTTCAATATCACAGAAAGCGAAAAATGAATAAAGAATTTGTGATACTTACGTACAATGCAATATCACTCAGCAATGAAATCTATGTCATCAGGCCCGTAGCAGCATAATGAGTGGATTCAGATACGATGATTCTAAGTGAAATATGTCACACAGAAAAAGAAATATCATAAGGTATCACTAATACACGGAATGTAAACTTGGCTACACAGGAACTGAATTACAAAACAGAACAGGGTCTCAAATGTTGAAAACCAACTTATGCTTGCTTAAGGGAAAGGTGAGTTGGGGTGCTGCATAAAACCAGAGATTGAAATTAGCACAGATACCGTTCCATAAGCCAAATATGTAATAGACAAGAGCTACTCCTTGCTCAACGAAGTGGACGCAGCACCCCATATTAAACGCCTAAGAATATACCTGACTAGTAAGAATCTTAAAACCTATGGATTTACATGTCTCTGAAAGAGAAAAAAGCGTGTGTACAGCAGCATAAACGCAGCAGTGATAGGATTGGTGAGGTTCGGTGAGCAAATGCAGACCATTTGAAGTCATATTGCATGGTACCCATTCCATGGGTCTCAACTCTCCAGGCTTAAGGGATTCTTCCTTCAGCTAAAACATGCATATGGAACCCAGAGTATGATCCACCCTGTGATCGGGAAACGTGTTCAAATGTGTCTCAGTTTTCGTCCCCTGGTACTCGGGTGCAACATTCCAGACGCTTTACTAACACTCTCCCCACTTGGAGAGTCAGTGCCTTTAACGTCGTGTTTGGCCCAGTTTGCAATTTCTGCGGGAAATGAACAGGAATAGGGAGAACCAATGAGAGACTAGCTGGAGGTGTCTGGACGGGCAAATTTAACTCTCATTTCCCACCAGGAAGAGGAATTAACCAAAGGCTCAGCTTGCCGTGCCGGAACCACACTAGGGCCTGAAGCAATCCTGCGGTGTTGCGGCCAGCTCACAAGAAAGCGAGTTGAACAAAGGAGCTCAGGGGCACTGTCATTCACAAACATGCAGAGTTATAAATGACAGCTATCGTCCAAAAATATATTGAAGTAAGGCTGCCAAGAGCACTTGAAAGCGGGGCAGAATTGCAGGAAACCGATTTCAGGAGGTAGACTGGAATTGCATGAAAAGCATAGGAAAAGAGGCAGAACGTCCACAATGATGCACTTGGCCAAAAAGGGCGTATGCGTTTTTTCCTGAATATATTCAGGAAAAAACGCATACGCCCTTTTTGGCCAACCAAGCAAGCTTGCAAAGGAAATCTGCACTACAATGAAGTCTCACTGCCCCACAGGCAAAAGGGCCATCTGAAAAAAGTGTAAAATCCAGAAAGGCAGGACAGGCCATGGAGAACTGGGAGCCTTGTTATGCTGATGGGCGGGATGTAAATTGCCAACAGCCACTCTGGAGAAGTGTATGGTGTTTCCTGAAACATCTAAAAAACAAAGCAACAGAGCCTAGGGCACTTCCACTTATGCTCCTATAGCTTAGGGAAATTAAAATAAAAAAGACACAGCCACCCGAAAGTTTGGGACGGCTCTGTTTACAAGAACCTCGTTTATGGTACAAGTTCAATATCACAGAAAGCGAAAAATGAATAAAGAATTTGTGGTACTTATGTACAATGCAATATCAGTCAGCAATGAAATCTATGTCATCAGGTCCGTAGCAGCATAATTAGTGGACTCAGGTACGATGATTAAGAGAAATAAGTCACACAGAAAAAGAAATATCATAAGGTATCACTAATACACGGAATGTAAACTTGGCTACCCAGGAACTGAATTACAAAACAGAACAGGGTCTCAAATGTAGAAAACCAACTTATGCTTGCTTAAGGGGAAAAGTGAGTTGGGTTGCTGCATGAAACCAGAGATTGAAATTAGCACAGATACCGTTCCATAAGCCAAATATGTAATAGACAAGAGCTACTCCTTGCTCAACGAAGTGGACGCAGCACCCCATATTAAACGCCTAAGAATATACCTGACTAGTAAGAATCTTAAAATCTATGGATTTACATGTTTCCGAAAGAGAATCAAGCGTGTGTACAGCAGCATAAACGCAGCAGTGATAGGATTAGTGAGGTTCGGTGAGCAAATGCAGACCCTTTGAAGTCATATTGCATGGTACCCATTCCATGGGTCTCAACTCTCCAGGTTTAAGGGATTCTTCCTTCAGCTAAAACATGCATGTGGAACCCAGAGTATGATCCACCGTGTGATCGGGAAACGTTTTCAAATGTGTCTCAGTTTTCGTCCCCTGGTACTTGGGTGCAACATTCCAGACGCTTTACTAACACTCTCCCCACTTGGAGAGTCAGTGCCTTTAACCTCCTGTTTGGCCCAGTTTGCAATTTCTGCGGGAAATGAACAGGAATAGGGAGAACCAATGAGAGACTAGCTGGAGGTGTCTGGACGGGCAAATTTAACTCTCATTTCCCACCAGGAAGAGGAATTAACCAAAGGCTCAGCTTGCCATGCCAAAACCACACTAGGGCCTGAAGCAATCCTGCGCTGTTGCGGCCAGCTCACAATAAAGAGAGTTGAAGAAAGGAGCTCAGGGGCACTGTCATTCACAAACATGCAGAGTTATAAATGACAGCTATCGTCCAAAAATATATTGAAGTAAGGCTGCCAAGAGCACTTGAAAGCGGGGCAGAATTGCAGGACACCGATTTCAGGAGGTAGACTGGAATTGCATGAAAAGCATAGGAAAAGAGGCAGAACGTCCACAATGATGCACTTGGCCAAAAAGGGCGTATGCGTTTTTTTCCTGAATATATTCAGGAAAAAACGCATACGCCCTTTTTGGCCAACCAAGCAAGCTTGCAAAGGAAATCTGCACTACAATGAAGTCTCACTGCCCCCCGGGTAAAAGGGCCATCTGAAAAAAGTGTAAAATCCAGAAAGGCAGGACAGGCCATGGAGAACTGGGAGCCTTGTTATGCTGATGGGCGGGATGTAAATTGCCAACAGCCACTCTGGAGAAGTGTATGGTGTTTCCTGAAACATCTAAAAAACAAAGCAACAGAGCCTAGGGCACTTCCACTTATGCTCCTATAGCTTAGGGAAATTCAAATCAAAAAGACACAGCCACCCCAAAGTTTGGGACGGCTCTGTTTACAAGAACCTCGTTTATCGTACAAGTTCAATATCACAGAAAGCGAAAAATGAATAAAGAATTTGTGGTACTTACGTACAATGCAATATCACTCAGCAATGAAATCTATGTCATCAGACCCGTAGCAGCATAATGAGTGGACTCAGGTACGATGATTCTAAGAGAAATAAGTCACACAGAAAAAGAAATATCATAAGGTATCACTAATACACGGAATGTAAACTTGGCTACCCAGGAACTGAATTACAAAACAGAACAGGGTCTCAAATGTAGAAAACCAACTTATGCTTGCTTAAGGGGAAAGGTGAGTTGGGTTGCTGCATGAAACCAGAGATTGAAATTAGCACAGATACCGTTCCATAAGCCAAATATGTAATAGACAAGAGCTACTCCTTGCTCAACGAAGTGGACTCAACACCCCATATTAAACGCCTAAGAATATAGCTGACTAGTAAGAATCTTAAAACCTATGGATTTACATGTCTCCAAAAGAGAATCAAGCGTGTGTACAGCAGCATAAACGCAGCAGTGATAGGATTGTTGAGGTTCGGTGAGCAAATGCAGACCCTTTGAAGTCATATTGCATGGTACCCATTCCATGGGTCTCAACTCTCCAGGTTTAAGGGATTCTTCCTTCAGCTAAAACATGCATGTGGAACCCAGAGTATGATCCACCGTGTGATCGGGAAACGTGTTCAAATGTGTCTCAGTTTTCGTCCCCTGGTACTCGGGTGCAACATTCCAGACGCTTTACTAACACTCTCCCCACTTGGAGAGTCAGTGCCTTTAACGTCGTGTTTGGCCCAGTTTGCAATTTCTGCGGGAAATGAACAGGAATAGGGAGAACCAATGAGAGACTAGCTGGAGGTGTCTGGACGGGCAAATTTAACTCTCATTTCCCACCAGGAAGAGGAATTAACCAAAGGCTCAGCTTGCCATGCCAAAACCACACTAGGGCCTGAAGCAATCCTGCGGTGTTGCGGCCAGCTCACAATAAAGAGAGTTGAAGAAAGGAGCTCAGGGGCACTGTCATTCACAAACATGCAGAGTTATAAATGACAGCTATCGTCTAAAAATATATTGAAGTAAGGCTGCCAAGAGGACTTGAAAGCGGGGCAGAATTGCAGGAAACCGATTTCAGGAGGTAGACTGGAATTGCATGAAAAGCATAGGAAAAGAGGCAGAACGTCCACAATGATGCACTTGGCCAAAAAGGGCGTATGCGTTTTTTTCCTGAATATATTCAGGAAAAAACGCATACGCCCTTTTTGGCCAACCAAGCAAGCTTCAAAGGAAATCTGCACTACAATGAAGTCTCACTGCCCCCCGGGCAAAAGGGCCATCTGAAAAAAGTGTAAAATCCAGAAAGGCAGGACAGGCCATGGAGAACTGGGAGCCTTGTTATGCTGATGGGCGGGATGTAAATTGCCAACAGCCACTCTGGAGAAGTGTATGGTGTTTCCTGAAACATCTAAAAAACAAAGCAACAGAGCCTAGGGCACTTCCACTTATGCTCCTATAGCTTAGGGAAATTCAAATCAAAAAGACACAGCCACCCCAAAGTTTGGGACGGCTCTGTTTACAAGAACCTCGTTTATCGTACAAGTTCAATATCACAGAAAGCGATAAATGAATAAAGAATTTGTGGTACTTACGTACAATGCAATATCACTCAGCAATGAAATCTATGTCATCAGGCCTGTAGCAGCATAATGAGTGGACTCAGGTACGATGATTCTAAGAGAAATAAGTCACACAGAAAAAGAAATATCATAAGGTATCACTAATACACGGAATGTAAACTTGGCTACCCAGGAACTGAATTACAAAACAGAACAGGGTCTCAAATGTAGAAAACCAACTTATGCTTGCTTAAGGGGAAAGGTGAGTTGGGGTGCTGCATAAAACCAGAGATTGAAATTAGCACAGATACCGTTCCATAAGCCAAATATGTAATAGACAAGAGCTACTCCTTGCTCAACGAAGTGGACTCAACACCCCATATTAAACGCCTAAGAATATAGCTGACTAGTAAGAATCTTAAAACCTATGGAGTTACATGTCTCCAAAAGAGAATCAAGCGTGTGTACAGCAGCATAAACGCAGCAGTGATAGGATTGTTGAGGTTCGGTGAGCAAATGCAGACCCTTTGAAGTCATATTGCATGGTACCCATTCCATGGGTCTCAACTCTCCAGGTTTAAGGGATTCTTCCTTCAGCTAAAACATGCATGTGGAACCCAGAGTATGATCCACCGTGTGATCGGGAAACGTGTTCAAATGTGTCTCAGTTTTCGTCCCCTGGTACTCGGGTGCAACATTCCAGACGCTTTACTAACACTCTCCCCACTTGGAGAGTCAGTGCCTTTAACGTCGTGTTTGGCCCAGTTTGCAATTTCTGCGGGAAATGAACAGGAATAGGGAGAACCAATGAGAGACTAGCTGGAGGTGTCTGGACGGGCAAATTTAACTCTCATTTCCCACCAGGAAGAGGAATTAACCAAAGGCTCAGCTTGCCATGCCAAAACCACACTAGGGCCTGAAGCAATCCTGCGCTGTTGCGGCCAGCTCACAATAAAGAGAGTTGAAGAAAGGAGCTCAGGGGCACTGTCATTAACAAACATGCAGAGTTATAAATGACAGCTATCGTCCAAAAATATATTGAAGTAATGCTGCCAAGAGGACTTGAAAGCGGGGCAGAATTTCAGGACACCGATTTCAGGAGGTAGACTGGAATTGCATGAAAAGCATAGGAAAAGAGGCAGAACGTCCACAATGATGCACTTGGCCAAAAAGGGCGTATGCGTTTTTTTCCTGAATATATTCAGGAAAAAACGCATACGCCCTTTTTGGCCAACCAAGCAAGCTTGCAAAGGAAATCTGCACTACAATGAAGTCTCACTGCCCCCCGGGCAAAAGGGCCATCTGAAAAAAGTGTAAAATCCAGAAAGGCAGGACAGGCCATGGAGAACTGGGAGCCTTGTTATGCTGATGGGCGGGATGTAAATTGCCAACAGCCACTCTGGAGAAGTGTATGGTGTTTCCTGAAACATCTAAAAAACAAAGCAACAGAGCCTAGGGCACTTCCACTTATGCTCCTATAGCTTAGGGAAATTCAAATCAAAAAGACACAGCCACCCCAAAGTTTGGGACGGCTCTGTTTACAAGAACCTCGTTTATGGTACAAGTTCAATATCACAGAAAGCGAAAAATGAATAAAGAATTTGTGGTACTTACGTACAATGCAATATCACTCAGCAATGAAATCTATGTCATCAGGCCTGTAGCAGCATAATGAGTGGACTCAGGTACGATGATTCTAAGAGAAATAAGTCACACAGAAAAAGAAATATCATAAGGTATCACTAATACACGGAATGTAAACTTGGCTACCCAGGAACTGAATTACAAAAC
>NW_026783594.1:300000-446387 GCF_949774975.1 Lagenorhynchus albirostris | reverse complement strand
GCCGGAACCAGATTAGGGCCTGAAGCCATCCTGCGGTGTTGCGGCCAGCTCACGAGAAAGCGAGTTGAAGAAAGGAGCTCAGGGGCACTGTAATTCACAAACCTGCAGAGTTATAAATGACAGCTATCGTCCAAAATATACTGAAGTAAGGCTGCCAAGAGGACTTGAAAGCGGGGCAGAATTGCAGGAAACCGATTTCAGGAGGTAGACTGGAATTGCATTTAAAGCATAGGAAAAGAGGCAGAACGTCCACAATGATGCACTTGGCCAAAAAGGGCGTATGCGTTTTTTCCTGAATATATTCAGGAAAAAACGCATACGCCCTTTTTGGCCAACCAAGCAAGCTTGCAAAGGAAATCTGCACTACAATGAAGTCTCACTTCCCCCCGGTCAAAAGGGCCCATCTGAAAAAAGTGTAAAATCCAGAAAGGCAGGACAGGCCATGGAGAACTGGGAGCCTTGTTATGCTGATGGGCGGGATGTCAATTGCCAACAGCCACTCGGGAGAAGTGTATGGTGTTTCCTGAAACATCTAAAAAACAAAGCAACAGAGCCTAGGGCACTTCCACTTATGGTCCTATAGCTTAGGGAAATTAAAATCAAAAAGACACAGCCACCCCAAAGGTTGGGACGGCTCTGTTTACAAGAACCTGGTTTACGGTACAAGTTCAATATCGCAGAAAGTGAAAAATGGATAAAGAAGTTGTGGTACTTACGTACAATGCAGTATCACTCAGCAATGAAATCTATGTCATCAGGCCCGTAGCAGCATAATGAGTGGATTCAGGTACGATGATTCTAACTGAAATAAGTCACACAGGAAAAGAAACATCATCAGATATCACTAATACACGGAATGTAACCTTGGCTACACAGGAACTGAATTACAAAACAGAACAGGGTCTCAAATTTAGAAACCCAACTTATGCTTGCTTAAGGGGAAAGGTGAGTTGGGGTGCTGCATAAAACCAGAGATTGAAATGAGCACAGATAAAGTTCCTTAAGCCAAATATGGAATAGACAAGAGCTACTCCTTGCTCAACGAAATGGACTCAACACCCCATATTAAATGCCTAAGAGTGTACCTGACTAGGAAGTATCTTAAAACCTATGGATTGCTATGTCTCTGAAAGAGAATCAAGTGTGTGTACAGGGGCATAAACGCAGCAGTGATAGGATTGGAGAGGTTCGGTGAGCAAATGAAGACCCTTTGAAGTCATATTGCATGGTACCCATTCCACGGGTCTCAACTCTCCAGGTTTAAGGTATTCTTCCTTCAGCTAAAACATGCATGTGGAACCAGAGTATGATCAACCGTGTGATCGGGAGACGTGTTCCAATATGTGTCAGTTTTCGTCCCCTGGTACTCGGGTGCAACATTCCAGACGCTTTACTAACACTCTCCCGACTTGGAGAGTCAGTGCCTTTAACCTCCTGTTTGGCCCAGTTTGCAATTCTGCGGAAGATGAACAGGAATAGGGAGAACCAATGACAGACTAGCTGGAGGTGTCTGGACGGGCAAATTTAACTCTAATTTCCCACCAGGAAGAGGAATTAACCAAAGGCTCAGCGTGCCGTGCCGGAACCAGATTAGGGCCTGAAGCCATCCTGCGGTGTTGCAGCCAGCTCACGAGAAAGCGAGTTGAAGAAAGGAGCTCAGGGGCACTGTAATTCACAAACCTGCAGAGTTATAAATGACAGCTATCGTCCAAAAATATACTGAAGTAAGGCTGCCAAGAGGACTTGAAAGCGGGCAGAATTGCAGGAAACCGATTTCAGGAGGTAGACTGGAATTGCATTGAAAGCATAGGAAAAGAGGCAGAACGTCCACAATGATGCACTTGGCCAAAAAGGGCGTATGCGTTTTTTCCTGAATATATTCAGGAAAAAACGCATACGCCCTTTTTGGCCAACCAAGCAAGCTTGCAAAGGAAATCTGCACTACAATGAAGTCTCACTTCCCCCCGGTCAAAAGGGCCATCTGAAAAAAGTGTAAAATCCAGAAAGGCAGGACAGGCCATGGAGAACTGGGAGCCTTGTTATGCTGATGGGCGGGATGTAAATTGCCAACAGCCACTCGGGAGAAGTGTATGGTGTTTCCTGAAACATCTAAAAAACAAAGCAACAGAGCCTAGGGCACTTCCACTTATGGTCCTATAGCTTAGGGAAATTAAAATCAAAAAGACACAGCCACCCCAAAGGTTGGGACGGCTCTGTTTACAAGAACCTGGTTTACGGTACAAGTTCAATATCGCAGAAAGTGAAAAATGGATAAAGAAGTTGTGGTACTTACGTACAATGCAGTATCACTCAGCAATGAAATCTATGTCATCAGGCCCGTAGCAGCATAATGAGTGGATTCAGGTACGATGATTCTAACTGAAATAAGTCACACAGGAAAAGAAACATCATCAGATATCACTAATACACGGATGTAACCTTGGCTACACAGGAACTGAATTACAAAACAGAACAGGGTCTCAAATTTAGAAAACCAACTTATGCTTGCTTAAGGGGAAAGGTGAGTTGGGGTGCTGCATAAAACCAGAGATTGAAATGAGCACAGATAAAGTTCCTTGAGCCAAATATGGAATAGACAAGAGCTACTCCTTGCTCAACGAAATGGACTCAACACCCCATATTAAATGCCTAAGAGTGTACCTGACTAGGAAGTATCTTAAAACCTATGGATTGCTATGTCTCTGAAAGAGAATCAAGTGTGTGTACAGGGGCATAAACGCAGCAGTGATAGGATTGGAGAGGTTCGGTGAGCAAATGAAGACCCTTTGAAGTCATATTGCATGGTACCCATTCCACGGGTCTCAACTCTCCAGGTTTAAGGTATTCTTCCTTCAGCTAAAACATGCATGTGGAACCCAGAGTATGATCAACCGTGTGATCGGGAGACGTGTTCCAATATGTGTCAGTTTTCGTCCCCTGGTACTCGGGTGCAACATTCCAGACGCTTTACTAACACTCTCCCGACTTGGAGAGTCAGTGCCTTTAACCTCCTGTTTGGCCCAGTTTGCAATTTCTGTGGAAGATGAACAGGAATAGGGAGAACCAATGACAGACTAGCTGGAGGTGTCTGGACGGGCAAATTTAACTCTCATTTCCCACCAGGAAGAGGAATTAACCAAAGGCTCAGCGTGCCGTGCCGGAACCAGATTAGGGCCTGAAGCCATCCTGCGGTGTTGCGGCCAGCTCACGAGAAAGCGAGTTGAAGAAAGGAGCTCAGGGGCACTGTAATTCACAAACCTGCAGAGTTATAAATGACAGCTATCGTCCAAAAATATACTGAAGTAAGGCTGCCAAGAGGACTTGAAAGCGGGGCAGAATTGCAGGAAACCGATTTCAGGAGGTAGACTGGAATTGCATTTAAAGCATAGGAAAAGAGGCAGAACGTCCACAATGATGCACTTGGCCAAAAAGGGCGTATGCGTTTTTTCCTGAATATATTCAGGAAAAAACGCATACGCCCTTTTTGGCCAACCAAGCAAGCTTGCAAAGGAAATCTGCACTACAATGAAGTCTCACTTCCCCCCGGTCAAAAGGGCCATCTGAAAAAAGTGTAAAATCCAGAAAGGCAGGACAGGCCATGGAGAACTGGGAGCCTTGTTATGCTGATGGGCGGGATGTAAATTGCCAACAGCCACTCGGGAGAAGTGTATGGTGTTTCCTGAAACATCTAAAAAACAAAGCAACAGAGCCTAGGGCACTTCCACTTATGGTCCTATAGCTTAGGGAAATTAAAATCAAAAAGACACAGCCACCCCAAAGGTTGGGACGGCTCTGTTTACAAGAACCTGGTTTACGGTACAAGTTCAATATCGCAGAAAGTGAAAAATGGATAAAGAAGTTGTGGTACTTACGTACAATGCAGTATCACTCAGCAATGAAATCTATGTCATCAGGCCCGTAGCAGCATAATGAGTGGATTCAGGTACGATGATTCTAACTGAAATAAGTCACACAGGAAAAGAAACATCATAAGATATCACTAATACACGGAATGTAACCTTGGCTACACAGGAACTGAATTACAAAACAGAACAGGGTCTCAAATTTAGAAACCCAACTTATGCTTGCTTAAGGGGAAAGGTGAGTTGGGGTGCTGCATAAAACCAGAGATTGAAATGAGCACAGATAAAGTTCCTTAAGCCAAATATGGAATAGACAAGAGCTACTCCTTGCTCAACGAAATGGACTCAACACCCCATATTAAATGCCTAAGAGTGTACCTGACTAGGAAGTATCTTAAAACCTATGGATTGCTATGTCTCTGAAAGAGAATCAAGTGTGTGTACAGGGGCATAAACGCAGCAGTGATAGGATTGGAGAGGTTCGGTGAGCAAATGAAGACCCTTTGAAGTCATATTGCATGGTACCCATTCCACGGGTCTCAACTCTCCAGGTTTAAGGTATTCTTCCTTCAGCTAAAACATGCATGTGGAACCCAGAGTATGATCAACCGTGTGATCGGGAGACGTGTTCCAATATGTGTCAGTTTTCGTCCCCTGGTACTCGGGTGCAACATTCCAGACGCTTTACTAACACTCTCCCGACTTGGAGAGTCAGTGCCTTTAACCTCCTGTTTGGCCCAGTTTGCAATTTCTGCGGAAGATGAACAGGAATAGGGAGAACCAATGAGAGACTAGCTGGAGGTGTCTGGACGGGCAAATTTAACTCTCATTTCCCACCAGGAAGAGGAATTAACCAAAGGCTCAGCGTGCCGTGCCGGAACCAGATTAGGGCCTGAAGCCATCCTGCGGTGTTGCAGCCAGCTCACGAGAAAGCGAGTTGAAGAAAGGAGCTCAGGGGCACTGTAATTCACAAACCTGCAGAGTTATAAATGACAGCTATCGTCCAAAAATATACTGAAGTAAGGCTGCCAAGAGGACTTGAAAGCGGGGCAGAATTGCAGGAAACCGATTTCAGGAGGTAGACTGGAATTGCATTGAAAGCATAGGAAAAGAGGCAGAACGTCCACAATGATGCACTTGGCCAAAAAGGGCGTATGCGTTTTTTCCTGAATATATTCAGGAAAAAACGCATACGCCCTTTTTGGCCAACCAAGCAAGCTTGCAAAGGAAATCTGCACTACAATGAAGTCTCACTTCCCCCCGGTCAAAAGGGCCATCTGAAAAAAGTGTAAAATCCAGAAAGGCAGGACAGGCCATGGAGAACTGGGAGCCTTGTTATGCTGATGGGCGGGATGTCAATTGCCAACAGCCACTCGGGAGAAGTGTATGGTGTTTCCTGAAACATCTAAAAAACAAAGCAACAGAGCCTAGGGCACTTCCACTTATGGTCCTATAGCTTAGGGAAATTAAAATCAAAAAGACACAGCCACCCCAAAGGTTGGGACGGCTCTGTTTACAAGAACCTGGTTTACGGTACAAGTTCAATATCGCAGAAAGTGAAAAATGGATAAAGAAGTTGTGGTACTTACGTACAATGCAGTATCACTCAGCAATGAAATCTATGTCATCAGGCCCGTAGCAGCATAATGAGTGGATTCAGGTACGATGATTCTAACTGAAATAAGTCACACAGGAAAAGAAACATCATCAGATATCACTAATACACGGAATGTAACCTTGGCTACACAGGAACTGAATTACAAAACAGAACAGGGTCTCAAATTTAGAAAACCAACTTATGCTTGCTTAAGGGGAAAGGTGAGTTGGGGTGCTGCATAAAACCAGAGATTGAAATGAGCACAGATAAAGTTCCTTAAGCCAAATATGGAATAGACAAGAGCTACTCCTTGCTCAACGAAATGGACTCAACACCCCATATTAAATGCCTAAGAGTGTACCTGACTAGGAAGTATCTTAAAACCTATGGATTGCTATGTCTCTGAAAGAGAATCAAGTGTGTGTACAGGGGCATAAACGCAGCAGTGATAGGATTGGAGAGGTTCGGTGAGCAAATGAAGACCCTTTGAAGTCATATTGCATGGTACCCATTCCACGGGTCTCAACTCTCCAGGTTTAAGGTATTCTTCCTTCAGCTAAAACATGCATGTGGAACCCAGAGTATGATCAACCGTGTGATCGGGAGACGTGTTCCAATATGTGTCAGTTTTCGTCCCCTGGTACTCGGGTGCAACATTCCAGACGCTTTACTAACACTCTCCCGACTTGGAGAGTCAGTGCCTTTAACCTCCTGTTTGGCCCAGTTTGCAATTTCTGCGGAAGATGAACAGGAATAGGGAGAACCAATGAGAGACTAGCTGGAGGTGTCTGGACGGGCAAATTTAACTCTCATTTCCCACCAGGAAGAGGAATTAACCAAAGGCTCAGCGTGCCGTGCCGGAACCAGATTAGGGCCTGAAGCCATCCTGCGGTGTTGCGGCCAGCTCACGAGAAAGCGAGTTGAAGAAAGGAGCTCAGGGGCACTGTAATTCACAAACCTGCAGAGTTATAAATGACAGCTATCGTCCAAAAATATACTGAAGTAAGGCTGCCAAGAGGACTTGAAAGCGGGGCAGAATTGCAGGAAACCGATTTCAGGAGGTAGACTGGAATTGCATTTAAAGCATAGGAAAAGAGGCAGAACGTCCACAATGATGCACTTGGCCAAAAAGGGCGTATGCGTTTTTTCCTGAATATATTCAGGAAAAAACGCATACGCCCTTTTTGGCCAACCAAGCAAGCTTGCAAAGGAAATCTGCACTACAATGAAGTCTCACTTCCCCCCGGTCAAAAGGGCCATCTGAAAAAAGTGTAAAATCCAGAAAGGCAGGACAGGCCATGGAGAACTGGGAGCCTTGTTATGCTGATGGGCGGGATGTCAATTGCCAACAGCCACTCGGGAGAAGTGTATGGTGTTTCCTGAAACATCTAAAAAACAAAGCAACAGAGCCTAGGGCACTTCCACTTATGGTCCTATAGCTTAGGGAAATTAAAATCAAAAAGACACAGCCACCCCAAATGTTGGGACGGCTCTGTTTACAAGAACCTGGTTTACGGTACAAGTTCAATATCGCAGAAAGTGAAAAATGGATAAAGAAGTTGTGGTACTTACGTACAATGCAGTATCACTCAGCAATGAAATCTATGTCATCAGGCCCGTAGCAGCATAATGAGTGGATTCAGGTACGATGATTCTAACTGAAATAAGTCACACAGGAAAAGAAACATCATCAGATATCACTAATACACGGAATGTAACCTTGGCTACACAGGAACTGAATTACAAAACAGAACAGGGTCTCAAATTTAGAAACCCAACTTATGCTTGCTTAAGGGGAAAGGTGAGTTGGGGTGCTGCATAAAACCAGAGATTGAAATGAGCACAGATAAAGTTCCTTAAGCCAAATATGGAATAGACAAGAGCTACTCCTTGCTCAACGAAATGGACTCAACACCCCATATTAAATGCCTAAGAGTGTACCTGACTAGGAAGTATCTTAAAACCTATGGATTGCTATGTCTCTGAAAGAGAATCAAGTGTGTGTACAGGGGCATAAACGCAGCAGTGATAGGATTGGAGAGGTTCGGTGAGCAAATGAAGACCCTTTGAAGTCATATTGCATGGTACCCATTCCACGGGTCTCAACTCTCCAGGTTTAAGGTATTCTTCCTTCAGCTAAAACATGCATGTGGAACCCAGAGTATGATCAACCGTGTGATCGGGAGACGTGTTCCAATATGTGTCAGTTTTCGTCCCCTGGTACTCGGGTGCAACATTCCAGACGCTTTACTAACACTCTCCCGACTTGGAGAGTCAGTGCCTTTAACCTCCTGTTTGGCCCAGTTTGCAATTTCTGTGGAAGATGAACAGGAATAGGGAGAACCAATGACAGACTAGCTGGAGGTGTCTGGACGGGCAAATTTAACTCTCATTTCCCACCAGGAAGAGGAATTAACCAAAGGCTCAGCGTGCCGTGCCGGAACCAGATTAGGGCCTGAAGCCATCCTGCGGTGTTGCGGCCAGCTCACGAGAAAGCGAGTTGAAGAAAGGAGCTCAGGGGCACTGTAATTCACAAACCTGCAGAGTTATAAATGACAGCTATCGTCCAAAAATATACTGAAGTAAGGCTGCCAAGAGGACTTGAAAGCGGGGCAGAATTGCAGGAAACCGATTTCAGGAGGTAGACTGGAATTGCATTTAAAGCATAGGAAAAGAGGCAGAACGTCCACAATGATGCACTTGGCCAAAAAGGGCGTATGCGTTTTTTCCTGAATATATTCAGGAAAAAACGCATACGCCCTTTTTGGCCAACCAAGCAAGCTTGCAAAGGAAATCTGCACTACAATGAAGTCTCACTTCCCCCCGGTCAAAAGGGCCATCTGAAAAAAGTGTAAAATCCAGAAAGGCAGGACAGGCCATGGAGAACTGGGAGCCTTGTTATGCTGATGGGCGGGATGTCAATTGCCAACAGCCACTCGGGAGAAGTGTATGGTGTTTCCTGAAACATCTAAAAAACAAAGCAACAGAGCCTAGGGCACTTCCACTTATGGTCCTATAGCTTAGGGAAATTAAAATCAAAAAGACACAGCCACCCCAAAGGTTGGGACGGCTCTGTTTACAAGAACCTGGTTTATGGTACAAGTTCAATATCGCAGAAAGTGAAAAATGGATAAAGAAGTTGTGGTACTTACGTACAATGCAGTATCACTCAGCAATGAAATCTATGTCATCAGGCCCGTAGCAGCATAATGAGTGGATTCAGGTACGATGATTCTAACTGAAATAAGTCACACAGGAAAAGAAACATCATCAGATATCACTAATACACGGAATGTAACCTTGGCTACACAGGAACTGAATTACAAAACAGAACAGGGTCTCAAATTTAGAAACCCAACTTATGCTTGCTTAAGGGGAAAGGTGAGTTGGGGTGCTGCATAAAACCAGAGATTGAAATGAGCACAGATAAAGTTCCTTAAGCCAAATATGGAATAGACAAGAGCTACTCCTTGCTCAACGAAATGGACTCAACACCCCATATTAAATGCCTAAGAGTGTACCTGACTAGGAAGTATCTTAAAACCTATGGATTGCTATGTCTCTGAAAGAGAATCAAGTGTGTGTACAGGGGCATAAACGCAGCAGTGATAGGATTGGAGAGGTTCGGTGAGCAAATGAAGACCCTTTGAAGTCATATTGCATGGTACCCATTCCACGGGTCTCAACTCTCCAGGTTTAAGGTATTCTTCCTTCAGCTAAAACATGCATGTGGAACCCAGAGTATGATCAACCGTGTGATCGGGAGACGTGTTCCAATATGTGTCAGTTTTCGTCCCCTGGTACTCGGGTGCAACATTCCAGACGCTTTACTAACACTCTCCCGACTTGGAGAGTCAGTGCCTTTAACCTCCTGTTTGGCCCAGTTTGCAATTTCTGCGGAAGATGAACAGGAATAGGGAGAACCAATGACAGACTAGCTGGAGGTGTCTGGACGGGCAAATTTAACTCTAATTTCCCACCAGGAAGAGGAATTAACCAAAGGCTCAGCGTGCCGTGCCGGAACCAGATTAGGGCCTGAAGCCATCCTGCGGTGTTGCAGCCAGCTCACGAGAAAGCGAGTTGAAGAAAGGAGCTCAGGGGCACTGTAATTCACAAACCTGCAGAGTTATAAATGACAGCTATCGTCCAAAAATATACTGAAGTAAGGCTGCCAAGAGGACTTGAAAGCGGGGCAGAATTGCAGGAAACCGATTTCAGGAGGTAGACTGGAATTGCATTGAAAGCATAGGAAAAGAGGCAGAACGTCCACAATGATGCACTTGGCCAAAAAGGGCGTATGCGTTTTTTCCTGAATATATTCAGGAAAAAACGCATACGCCCTTTTTGGCCAACCAAGCAAGCTTGCAAAGGAAATCTGCACTACAATGAAGTCTCACTTCCCCCCGGTCAAAAGGGCCATCTGAAAAAAGTGTAAAATCCAGAAAGGCAGGACAGGCCATGGAGAACTGGGAGCCTTGTTATGCTGATGGGCGGGATGTAAATTGCCAACAGCCACTCGGGAGAAGTGTATGGTGTTTCCTGAAACATCTAAAAAACAAAGCAACAGAGCCTAGGGCACTTCCACTTATGGTCCTATAGCTTAGGGAAATTAAAATCAAAAAGACACAGCCACCCCAAAGGTTGGGACGGCTCTGTTTACAAGAACCTGGTTTACGGTACAAGTTCAATATCGCAGAAAGTGAAAAATGGATAAAGAAGTTGTGGTACTTACGTACAATGCAGTATCACTCAGCAATGAAATCTATGTCATCAGGCCCGTAGCAGCATAATGAGTGGATTCAGGTACGATGATTCTAACTGAAATAAGTCACACAGGAAAAGAAACATCATCAGATATCACTAATACACGGAATGTAACCTTGGCTACACAGGAACTGAATTACAAAACAGAACAGGGTCTCAAATTTAGAAAACCAACTTATGCTTGCTTAAGGGGAAAGGTGAGTTGGGGTGCTGCATAAAACCAGAGATTGAAATGAGCACAGATAAAGTTCCTTGAGCCAAATATGGAATAGACAAGAGCTACTCCTTGCTCAACGAAATGGACTCAACACCCCATATTAAATGCCTAAGAGTGTACCTGACTAGGAAGTATCTTAAAACCTATGGATTGCTATGTCTCTGAAAGAGAATCAAGTGTGTGTACAGGGGCATAAACGCAGCAGTGATAGGATTGGAGAGGTTCGGTGAGCAAATGAAGACCCTTTGAAGTCATATTGCATGGTACCCATTCCACGGGTCTCAACTCTCCAGGTTTAAGGTATTCTTCCTTCAGCTAAAACATGCATGTGGAACCCAGAGTATGATCAACCGTGTGATCGGGAGACGTGTTCCAATATGTGTCAGTTTTCGTCCCCTGGTACTCGGGTGCAACATTCCAGACGCTTTACTAACACTCTCCCGACTTGGAGAGTCAGTGCCTTTAACCTCCTGTTTGGCCCAGTTTGCAATTTCTGTGGAAGATGAACAGGAATAGGGAGAACCAATGACAGACTAGCTGGAGGTGTCTGGACGGGCAAATTTAACTCTCATTTCCCACCAGGAAGAGGAATTAACCAAAGGCTCAGCGTGCCGTGCCGGAACCAGATTAGGGCCTGAAGCCATCCTGCGGTGTTGCGGCCAGCTCACGAGAAAGCGAGTTGAAGAAAGGAGCTCAGGGGCACTGTAATTCACAAACCTGCAGAGTTATAAATGACAGCTATCGTCCAAAAATATACTGAAGTAAGGCTGCCAAGAGGACTTGAAAGCGGGGCAGAATTGCAGGAAACCGATTTCAGGAGGTAGACTGGAATTGCATTTAAAGCATAGGAAAAGAGGCAGAACGTCCACAATGATGCACTTGGCCAAAAAGGGCGTATGCGTTTTTTCCTGAATATATTCAGGAAAAAACGCATACGCCCTTTTTGGCCAACCAAGCAAGCTTGCAAAGGAAATCTGCACTACAATGAAGTCTCACTTCCCCCCGGTCAAAAGGGCCATCTGAAAAAAGTGTAAAATCCAGAAAGGCAGGACAGGCCATGGAGAACTGGGAGCCTTGTTATGCTGATGGGCGGGATGTAAATTGCCAACAGCCACTCGGGAGAAGTGTATGGTGTTTCCTGAAACATCTAAAAAACAAAGCAACAGAGCCTAGGGCACTTCCACTTATGGTCCTATAGCTTAGGGAAATTAAAATCAAAAAGACACAGCCACCCCAAAGGTTGGGACGGCTCTGTTTACAAGAACCTGGTTTACGGTACAAGTTCAATATCGCAGAAAGTGAAAAATGGATAAAGAAGTTGTGGTACTTACGTACAATGCAGTATCACTCAGCAATGAAATCTATGTCATCAGGCCCGTAGCAGCATAATGAGTGGATTCAGGTACGATGATTCTAACTGAAATAAGTCACACAGGAAAAGAAACATCATAAGATATCACTAATACACGGAATGTAACCTTGGCTACACAGGAACTGAATTACAAAACAGAACAGGGTCTCAAATTTAGAAACCCAACTTATGCTTGCTTAAGGGGAAAGGTGAGTTGGGGTGCTGCATAAAACCAGAGATTGAAATGAGCACAGATAAAGTTCCTTAAGCCAAATATGGAATAGACAAGAGCTACTCCTTGCTCAACGAAATGGACTCAACACCCCATATTAAATGCCTAAGAGTGTACCTGACTAGGAAGTATCTTAAAACCTATGGATTGCTATGTCTCTGAAAGAGAATCAAGTGTGTGTACAGGGGCATAAACGCAGCAGTGATAGGATTGGAGAGGTTCGGTGAGCAAATGAAGACCCTTTGAAGTCATATTGCATGGTACCCATTCCACGGGTCTCAACTCTCCAGGTTTAAGGTATTCTTCCTTCAGCTAAAACATGCATGTGGAACCCAGAGTATGATCAACCGTGTGATCGGGAGACGTGTTCCAATATGTGTCAGTTTTCGTCCCCTGGTACTCGGGTGCAACATTCCAGACGCTTTACTAACACTCTCCCGACTTGGAGAGTCAGTGCCTTTAACCTCCTGTTTGGCCCAGTTTGCAATTTCTGCGGAAGATGAACAGGAATAGGGAGAACCAATGAGAGACTAGCTGGAGGTGTCTGGACGGGCAAATTTAACTCTCATTTCCCACCAGGAAGAGGAATTAACCAAAGGCTCAGCGTGCCGTGCCGGAACCAGATTAGGGCCTGAAGCCATCCTGCGGTGTTGCAGCCAGCTCACGAGAAAGCGAGTTGAAGAAAGGAGCTCAGGGGCACTGTAATTCACAAACCTGCAGAGTTATAAATGACAGCTATCGTCCAAAAATATACTGAAGTAAGGCTGCCAAGAGGACTTGAAAGCGGGGCAGAATTGCAGGAAACCGATTTCAGGAGGTAGACTGGAATTGCATTGAAAGCATAGGAAAAGAGGCAGAACGTCCACAATGATGCACTTGGCCAAAAAGGGCGTATGCGTTTTTTCCTGAATATATTCAGGAAAAAACGCATACGCCCTTTTTGGCCAACCAAGCAAGCTTGCAAAGGAAATCTGCACTACAATGAAGTCTCACTTCCCCCCGGTCAAAAGGGCCATCTGAAAAAAGTGTAAAATCCAGAAAGGCAGGACAGGCCATGGAGAACTGGGAGCCTTGTTATGCTGATGGGCGGGATGTCAATTGCCAACAGCCACTCGGGAGAAGTGTATGGTGTTTCCTGAAACATCTAAAAAACAAAGCAACAGAGCCTAGGGCACTTCCACTTATGGTCCTATAGCTTAGGGAAATTAAAATCAAAAAGACACAGCCACCCCAAAGGTTGGGACGGCTCTGTTTACAAGAACCTGGTTTACGGTACAAGTTCAATATCGCAGAAAGTGAAAAATGGATAAAGAAGTTGTGGTACTTACGTACAATGCAGTATCACTCAGCAATGAAATCTATGTCATCAGGCCCGTAGCAGCATAATGAGTGGATTCAGGTACGATGATTCTAACTGAAATAAGTCACACAGGAAAAGAAACATCATCAGATATCACTAATACATGGAATGTAACCTTGGCTACACAGGAACTGAATTACAAAACAGAACAGGGTCTCAAATTTAGAAAACCAACTTATGCTTGCTTAAGGGGAAAGGTGAGTTGGGGTGCTGCATAAAACCAGAGATTGAAATGAGCACAGATAAAGTTCCTTAAGCCAAATATGGAATAGACAAGAGCTACTCCTTGCTCAACGAAATGGACTCAACACCCCATATTAAATGCCTAAGAGTGTACCTGACTAGGAAGTATCTTAAAACCTATGGATTGCTATGTCTCTGAAAGAGAATCAAGTGTGTGTACAGGGGCATAAACGCAGCAGTGATAGGATTGGAGAGGTTCGGTGAGCAAATGAAGACCCTTTGAAGTCATATTGCATGGTACCCATTCCACGGGTCTCAACTCTCCAGGTTTAAGGTATTCTTCCTTCAGCTAAAACATGCATGTGGAACCCAGAGTATGATCAACCGTGTGATCGGGAGACGTGTTCCAATATGTGTCAGTTTTCGTCCCCTGGTACTCGGGTGCAACATTCCAGACGCTTTACTAACACTCTCCCGACTTGGAGAGTCAGTGCCTTTAACCTCCTGTTTGGCCCAGTTTGCAATTTCTGCGGAAGATGAACAGGAATAGGGAGAACCAATGAGAGACTAGCTGGAGGTGTCTGGACGGGCAAATTTAACTCTCATTTCCCACCAGGAAGAGGAATTAACCAAAGGCTCAGCGTGCCGTGCCGGAACCAGATTAGGGCCTGAAGCCATCCTGCGGTGTTGCGGCCAGCTCACGAGAAAGCGAGTTGAAGAAAGGAGCTCAGGGGCACTGTAATTCACAAACCTGCAGAGTTATAAATGACAGCTATCGTCCAAAAATATACTGAAGTAAGGCTGCCAAGAGGACTTGAAAGCGGGGCAGAATTGCAGGAAACCGATTTCAGGAGGTAGACTGGAATTGCATTTAAAGCATAGGAAAAGAGGCAGAACGTCCACAATGATGCACTTGGCCAAAAAGGGCATATGCGTTTTTTCCTGAATATATTCAGGAAAAAACGCATACGCCCTTTTTGGCCAACCAAGCAAGCTTGCAAAGGAAATCTGCACTACAATGAAGTCTCACTTCCCCCCGGTCAAAAGGGCCATCTGAAAAAAGTGTAAAATCCAGAAAGGCAGGACAGGCCATGGAGAACTGGGAGCCTTGTTATGCTGATGGGCGGGATGTCAATTGCCAACAGCCACTCGGGAGAAGTGTATGGTGTTTCCTGAAACATCTAAAAAACAAAGCAACAGAGCCTAGGGCACTTCCACTTATGGTCCTATAGCTTAGGGAAATTAAAATCAAAAGACACAGCCACCCCAAAGGTTGGGACGGCTCTGTTTACAAGAACCTGGTTTACGGTACAAGTTCAATATCGCAGAAAGTGAAAAATGGATAAAGAAGTTGTGGTACTTACGTACAATGCAATATCACTCAGCAATGAAATCTATGTCATCAGGCCCGTAGCAGCATAATGAGTGGATTCAGGTACGATGATTCTAACTGAAATAAGTCA
Organism: Lagenorhynchus albirostris; assembly: GCF_949774975.1. Classification (NCBI taxonomy): domain Eukaryota; kingdom Metazoa; phylum Chordata; class Mammalia; order Artiodactyla; family Delphinidae; genus Lagenorhynchus; species Lagenorhynchus albirostris. The sequence goes on along the minus strand of NW_026783594.1, from coordinate 431,357 downwards.
CACAGAAAAAGAAACATCATAAGATATCACTAATACACGGAATGTAACCTTGGCTACACAGGAACTGAATTACAAAACAGAACAGGGTCTCAAATTTAGAAAACCAACTTATGCTTGCTTAAGGGGAAAGGTGAGTTGGGGTGCTGCATAAAACCAGAGATTGAAATGAGCACAGATAAAGTTCCTTAAGCCAAATATGGAATAGACAAGAGCTACTCCTTGCTCAACGAAATGGACTCAACACCCCATATTAAATGCCTAAGAGTGTACCTGACTAGGAAGTATCTTAAAACCTATGGATTGCTATGTCTCCGAAAGAGAATCAAGTGTGTGTACAGGGGCATAAACGCAGCAGTGATAGGATTGGAGAGGTTCGGTGAGCAAATGAAGACCCTTTGAAGTCATATTGCATGGTACCCATTCCACGGGTCTCAACTCTCCAGGTTTAAGGTATTCTTCCTTCAGCTAAAACATGCATGTGGAACCCAGAGTATGATCAACCGTGTGATCGGGAGACGTGTTCCAATATGTGTCAGTTTTCGTCCCCTGGTACTCGGGTGCAACATGCCAGACGCTTTACTAACACTCTCCCGACTTGGAGAGTCAGTGCCTTTAACCTCCTGTTTGGCCCAGTTTGCAATTTCTGCGGAAGATGAACAGGAATAGGGAGAACCAATGACAGACTAGCTGGAGGTGTCTGGACGGGCAAATTTTACTCTCATTTCCCACCAGGAAGAGGAATTAACCAAAGGCTCAGCGTGCCGTGCCGGAACCAGATTAGGGCCTGAAGCCATCCTGCGGTGTTGCGGCCAGCTCACGAGAAAGCGAGTTGAAGAAAGGAGCTCAGGGGCACTGTAATTCACAAACCTGCAGAGTTATAAATGACAGCTATCGTCCAAAAATATACTGAAGTAAGGCTGCCAAGAGGACTTGAAAGCGGGGCAGAATTGCAGGAAACCGATTTCAGGAGGTAGACTGGAATTGCATTTAAAGCATAGGAAAAGAGGCAGAACGTCCACAATGATGCACTTGGCCAAAAAGGGCGTATGCGTTTTTTCCTGAATATATTCAGGAAAAAACGCATACGCCCTTTTTGGCCAACCAAGCAAGCTTGCAAAGGAAATCTGCACTACAATGAAGTCTCACTTCCCCCCGGTCAAAAGGGCCATCTGAAAAAAGTGTAAAATCCAGAAAGGCAGGACAGGCCATGGAGAACTGGGAGCCTTGTTATGCTGATGGGCGGGATGTCAATTGCCAACAGCCACTCGGGAGAAGTGTATGGTGTTTCCTGAAACATCTAAAAAACAAAGCAACAGAGCCTAGGGCACTTCCACTTATGGTCCTATAGCTTAGGGAAATTAAAATCAAAAGACACAGCCACCCCAAAGGTTGGGACGGCTCTGTTTACAAGAACCTGGTTTACGGTACAAGTTCAATATCGCAGAAAGTGAAAAATGGATAAAAAAGTTGTGGTACTTACGTACAATGCAATATCACTCAGCAAAGAAATCTATGTCATCAGGCCCGTAGCAGCATAATGAGTGGATTCAGGTACGATGATTCTAACTGAAATAAGTCACACAGGCAAAGAAACATCATAAGATATCACTAATACACGGAATGTAACCTTGGCTACACAGGAACTGAATTACAAAACAGAACAGGGTCTCAAATTTAGAAACCCAACTTATGCTTGCTTAAGGGGAAAGGTGAGTTGGGGTGCTGCATAAAACCAGAGATTGAAATGAGCACAGATAAAGTTCCTTAAGCCAAATATGGAATAGACAAGAGCTACTCCTTGCTCAACGAAATGGACTCAACACCCCATATTAAATGCCTAAGAGTGTACCTGACTAGGAAGTATCTTAAAACCTATGGATTGCTATGTCTCTGAAAGAGAATCAAGTGTGTGTACAGGGGCATAAACGCAGCAGTGATAGGATTGGAGAGGTTCGGTGAGCAAATGAAGACCCTTTGAAGTCATATTGCATGGTACCCATTCCACGGGTCTCAACTCTCCAGGTTTAAGGTATTCTTCCTTCAGCTAAAACATGCATGTGGAACCCAGAGTATGATCAACCGTGTGATCGGGAGACGTGTTCCAATATGTGTCAGTTTTCGTCCCCTGGTACTCGGGTGCAACATGCCAGACGCTTTACTAACACTCTCCCGACTTGGAGAGTCAGTGCCTTTAACCTCCTGTTTGGCCCAGTTTGCAATTTCTGCGGAAGATGAACAGGAATAGGGAGAACCAATGAGAGACTAGCTGGAGGTGTCTGGACGGGCAAATTTAACTCTCATTTCCCACCAGGAAGAGGAATTAACCAAAGGCTCAGCGTGCCGTGCCGGAACCAGATTAGGGCCTGAAGCCATCCTGCGGTGTTGCGGCCAGCTCACGAGAAAGCGAGTTGAAGAAAGGAGCTCAGGGGCACTGTAATTCACAAACCTGCAGAGTTATAAATGACAGCTATCGTCCAAAAATATACTGAAGTAAGGCTGCCAAGAGGACTTGAAAGCGGGGCAGAATTGCAGGAAACCGATTTCAGGAGGTAGACTGGAATTGCATTTAAAGCATAGGAAAAGAGGCAGAACGTCCACAATGATGCACTTGGCCAAAAAGGGCGTATGCGTTTTTTCCTGAATATATTCAGGAAAAAACGCATACGCCCTTTTTGGCCAACCAAGCAAGCTTGCAATGGAAATCTGAACTACAATGAAGTCTCACTTCCCCCCGGTCAAAAGGGCCATCTGAAAAAAGTGTAAAATCCAGAAAGGCAGGACAGGCCATGGAGAACTGGGAGCCTTGTTATGCTGATGGGCGGGATGTCAATTGCCAACAGCCACTCGGGAGAAGTGTATGGTGTTTCCTGAAACATCTAAAAAACAAAGCAACAGAGCCTAGGGCACTTCCACTTATGGTAATATAGCTTAGGGAAATTAAAATCAAAAAGACACAGCCACCCCAAAGGTTGGGACAGCTCTGTTTACAAGAACCTGGTTTACGGTACAAGTTCAATATCGCAGAAAGTGAAAAATGGATAAAGAAGTTGTGGTACTTACGTACAATGCAGTATCACTCAGCAATGAAATCTATGTCATCAGGCCCGTAGCAGCATAATGAGTGGATTCAGGTACGATGATTCTAACTGAAATAAGTCACACAGGAAAAGAAACATCATAAGATATCACTAATACACGGAATGTAACCTTGGCTACACAGGAACTGAATTACAAAACAGAACAGGGTCTCAAATTTAGAAACCCAACTTATGCTTGCTTAAGGGGAAAGGTGAGTTGGGGTGCTGCATAAAACCAGAGATTGAAATGAGCACAGATAAAGTTCCTTAAGCCAAATATGGAATAGACAAGAGCTACTCCTTGCTCAACGAAATGGACTCAACACCCCATATTAAATGCCTAAGAGTGTACCTGACTAGGAAGTATCTTAAAACCTATGGATTGCTATGTCTCCGAAAGAGAATCAAGTGTGTGTACAGGGGCATAAACGCAGCAGTGATAGGATTGGAGAGGTTCGGTGAGCAAATGAAGACCCTTTGAAGTCATATTGCATGGTACCCATTCCACGAGTCTCAACTCTCCAGGTTTAAGGTATTCTTCCTTTAGCTAAAACATGCATGTGGAACCCAGAGTATGATCAACCGTGTGATCGGGAGACGTGTTCCAATATGTGTCAGTTTTCGTCCCCTGGTACTCGGGTGCAACATTCCAGACGCTTTACTAACACTCTCCCGACTTGGAGAGTCAGTGCCTTTAACCTCCTGTTTGGCCCAGTTTGCAATTTCTGTGGAAGATGAACAGGAATAGGGAGAACCAATGACAGACTAGCTGGAGGTGTCTGGACGGGCAAATTTAACTCTCATTTCCCACCAGGAAGAGGAATTAACCAAAGGCTCAGCGTGCCGTGCCGGAACCAGATTAGGGCCTGAAGCCATCCTGCGGTGTTGCGGCCAGCTCACGAGAAAGCGAGTTGAAGAAAGGAGCTCAGGGGCACTGTAATTCACAAACCTGCAGAGTTATAAATGACAGCTATCGTCCAAAAATATACTGAAGTAAGGCTGCCAAGAGGACTTGAAAGCGGGGCAGAATTGCAGGAAACCGATTTCAGGAGGTAGACTGGAATTGCATTTAAAGCATAGGAAAAGAGGCAGAACGTCCACAATGATGCACTTGGCCAAAAAGGGCGTATGCGTTTTTTCCTGAATATATTCAGGAAAAAACGCATACGCCCTTTTTGGCCAACCAAGCAAGCTTGCAAAGGAAATCTGCACTACAATGAAGTCTCACTTCCCCCCGGTCAAAAGGGCCATCTGAAAAAAGTGTAAAATCCAGAAAGGCAGGACAGGCCATGGAGAACTGGGAGCCTTGTTATGCTGATGGGCGGGATGTCAATTGCCAACAGCCACTCGGGAGAAGTGTATGGTGTTTCCTGAAACATCTAAAAAACAAAGCAACAGAGCCTAGGGCACTTCCACTTATGGTCCTATAGCTTAGGGAAATTAAAATCAAAAGACACAGCCACCCCAAAGGTTGGGACGGCTCTGTTTACAAGAACCTGGTTTACGGTACAAGTTCAATATCGCAGAAAGTGAAAAATGGATAAAGAAGTTGTGGTACTTACGTACAATGCAGTATCACTCAGCAATGAAATCTATGTCATCAGGCCCGTAGCAGCATAATGAGTGGATTCAGGTACGATGATTCTAACTGAAATAAGTCACACAGGAAAAGAAACATCATCAGATATCACTAATACACGGAATGTAACCTTGGCTACACAGGAACTGAATTACAAAACAGAACACGGTCTCAAATTTAGAAACCCAACTTATGCTTGCTTAAGGGGAAAGGTGAGTTGGGGTGCTGCATAAAACCAGAGATTGAAATGAGCACAGATAAAGTTCCTTAAGCCAAATATGGAATAGACAAGAGCTACTCCTTGCTCAACGAAATGGACTCAACACCCCATATTAAATGCCTAAGAGTGTACCTGACTAGGAAGTATCTTAAAACCTATGGATTGCTATGTCTCTGAAAGAGAATCAAGTGTGTGTACAGGGGCATAAACGCAGCAGTGATAGGATTGGAGAGGTTCGGTGAGCAAATGAAGACCCTTTGAAGTCATATTGCATGGTACCCATTCCACGGGTCTCAACTCTCCAGGTTTAAGGTATTCTTCCTTCAGCTAAAACATGCATGTGGAACCCAGAGTATGATCAACCGTGTGATCGGGAGACGTGTTCCAATATGTGTCAGTTTTCGTCCCCTGGTACTCGGGTGCAACATTCCAGACGCTTTACTAACACTCTCCCGACTTGGAGAGTCAGTGCCTTTAACCTCCTGTTTGGCCCAGTTTGCAATTTCTTCGGAAGATGAACAGGAATAGGGAGAACCAATGAGAGACTAGCTGGAGGTGTCTGGACGGGCAAATTTAACTCTCATTTCCCACCAGGAAGAGGAATTAACCAAAGGCTCAGCGTGCCATGCCGGAACCAGATTAGGGCCTGAAGCCATCCTGCGGTGTTGCGGCCAGCTCACGAGAAAGCGAGTTGAAGAAAGGAGCTCAGGGGCACTGTAATTCACAAACCTGCAGAGTTATAAATGACAGCTATCGTCCAAAAATATACTGAAGTAAGGCTGCCAAGAGGACTTGAAAGCGGGGCAGAATTGCAGGAAACCGATTTCAGGAGGTAGACTGGAATTGCATTTAAAGCATAGGAAAAGAGGCAGAACGTCCACAATGATGCACTTGGCCAAAAAGGGCATATGCGTTTTTTCCTGAATATATTCAGGAAAAAACGCATACGCCCTTTTTGGCCAACCAAGCAAGCTTGCAAAGGAAATCTGCACTACAATGAAGTCTCACTTCCCCCCGGTCAAAAGGGCCATCTGAAAAAAGTGTAAAATCCAGAAAGGCAGGACAGGCCATGGAGAACTGGGAGCCTTGTTATGCTGATGGGCGGGATGTCAATTGCCAACAGCCACTCGGGAGAAGTGTATGGTGTTTCCTGAAACATCTAAAAAACAAAGCAACAGAGCCTAGGGCACTTCCACTTATGGTCCTATAGCTTAGGGAAATTAAAATCAAAAAGACACAGCCACCCCAAAGGTTGGGACAGCTCTGTTTACAAGAACCTGGTTTACGGTACAAGTTCAATATCGCAGAAAGTGAAAAATGGATAAAGAAGTTGTGGTACTTACGTACAATGCAGTATCACTCAGCAATGAAATCTATGTCATCAGGCCCGTAGCAGCATAATGAGTGGATTCAGGTACGATGATTCTAACTGAAATAAGTCACACAGGAAAAGAAACATCATAAGATATCACTAATACACGGAATGTAACCTTGGCTACACAGGAACTGAATTACAAAACAGAACAGGGTCTCAAATTTAGAAAACCAACTTATGCTTGCTTAAGGGGAAAGGTGAGTTGGGGTGCTGCATAAAACCAGAGATTGAAATGAGCACAGATAAAGTTCCTTAAGCCAAATATGGAATAGACAAGAGCTACTCCTTGCTCAACGAAATGGACTCAACACCCCATATTAAATGCCTAAGAGTGTACCTGACTAGGAAGTATCTTAAAACCTATGGATTGCTATGTCTCTGAAAGAGAATCAAGTGTGTGTACAGGGGCATAAACGCAGCAGTGATAGGATTGGAGAGGTTCGGTGAGCAAATGAAGACCCTTTGAAGTCATATTGCATGGTACCCATTCCACGGGTCTCAACTCTCCAGGTTTAAGGTATTCTTCCTTCAGCTAAAACATGCATGTGGAACCCAGAGTATGATCAACCGTGTGATCGGGAGACGTGTTCCAATATGTGTCAGTTTTCGTCCCCTGGTACTCGGGTGCAACATTCCAGACGCTTTACTAACACTCTCCCGACTTGGAGAGTCAGTGCCTTTAACCTCCTGTTTGGCCCAGTTTGCAATTTCTGTGGAAGATGAACAGGAATAGGGAGAACCAATGACAGACTAGCTGGAGGTGTCTGGACGGGCAAATTTAACTCTCATTTCCCACCAGGAAGAGGAATTAACCAAAGGCTCAGCGTGCCGTGCCGGAACCAGATTAGGGCCTGAAGCCATCCTGCGGTGTTGCGGCCAGCTCACGAGAAAGCGAGTTGAAGAAAGGAGCTCAGGGGCACTGTAATTCACAAACCTGCAGAGTTATAAATGACAGCTATCGTCCAAAAATATACTGAAGTAAGGCTGCCAAGAGGACTTGAAAGCGGGGCAGAATTGCAGGAAACCGATTTCAGGAGGTAGACTGGAATTGCATTTAAAGCATAGGAAAAGAGGCAGAACGTCCACAATGATGCACTTGGCCAAAAAGGGCGTATGCGTTTTTTCCTGAATATATTCAGGAAAAAACGCATACGCCCTTTTTGGCCAACCAAGCAAGCTTGCAAAGGAAATCTGCACTACAATGAAGTCTCACTTCCCCCCGGTCAAAAGGGCCATCTGAAAAAAGTGTAAAATCCAGAAAGGCAGGACAGGCCATGGAGAACTGGGAGCCTTGTTATGCTGATGGGCGGGATGTAAATTGCCAACAGCCACTCGGGAGAAGTGTATGGTGTTTCCTGAAACATCTAAAAAACAAAGCAACAGAGCCTAGGGCACTTCCACTTATGGTCCTATAGCTTAGGGAAATTAAAATCAAAAAGACACAGCCACCCCAAAGGTTGGGACGGCTCTGTTTACAAGAACCTGGTTTACGGTACAAGTTCAATATCGCAGAAAGTGAAAAATGGATAAAGAAGTTGTGGTACTTACGTACAATGCAGTATCACTCAGCAATGAAATCTATGTCATCAGGCCCGTAGCAGCATAATGAGTGGATTCAGGTACGATGATTCTAACTGAAATAAGTCACACAGGAAAAGAAACATCATAAGATATCACTAATACACGGAATGTAACCTTGGCTACACAGGAACTGAATTACAAAACAGAACAGGGTCTCAAATTTAGAAACCCAACTTATGCTTGCTTAAGGGGAAAGGTGAGTTGGGGTGCTGCATAAAACCAGAGATTGAAATGAGCACAGATAAAGTTCCTTAAGCCAAATATGGAATAGACAAGAGCTACTCCTTGCTCAACGAAATGGACTCAACACCCCATATTAAATGCCTAAGAGTGTACCTGACTAGGAAGTATCTTAAAACCTATGGATTGCTATGTCTCTGAAAGAGAATCAAGTGTGTGTACAGGGGCATAAACGCAGCAGTGATAGGATTGGAGAGGTTCGGTGAGCAAATGAAGACCCTTTGAAGTCATATTGCATGGTACCCATTCCACGGGTCTCAACTCTCCAGGTTTAAGGTATTCTTCCTTCAGCTAAAACATGCATGTGGAACCCAGAGTATGATCAACCGTGTGATCGGGAGACGTGTTCCAATATGTGTCAGTTTTCGTCCCCTGGTACTCGGGTGCAACATTCCAGACGCTTTACTAACACTCTCCCGACTTGGAGAGTCAGTGCCTTTAACCTCCTGTTTGGCCCAGTTTGCAATTTCTGCGGAAGATGAACAGGAATAGGGAGAACCAATGAGAGACTAGCTGGAGGTGTCTGGACGGGCAAATTTAACTCTCATTTCCCACCAGGAAGAGGAATTAACCAAAGGCTCAGCGTGCCGTGCCGGAACCAGATTAGGGCCTGAAGCCATCCTGCGGTGTTGCAGCCAGCTCACGAGAAAGCGAGTTGAAGAAAGGAGCTCAGGGGCACTGTAATTCACAAACCTGCAGAGTTATAAATGACAGCTATCGTCCAAAAATATACTGAAGTAAGGCTGCCAAGAGGACTTGAAAGCGGGGCAGAATTGCAGGAAACCGATTTCAGGAGGTAGACTGGAATTGCATTGAAAGCATAGGAAAAGAGGCAGAACGTCCACAATGATGCACTTGGCCAAAAAGGGCGTATGCGTTTTTTCCTGAATATATTCAGGAAAAAACGCATACGCCCTTTTTGGCCAACCAAGCAAGCTTGCAAAGGAAATCTGCACTACAATGAAGTCTCACTTCCCCCCGGTCAAAAGGGCCATCTGAAAAAAGTGTAAAATCCAGAAAGGCAGGACAGGCCATGGAGAACTGGGAGCCTTGTTATGCTGATGGGCGGGATGTCAATTGCCAACAGCCACTCGGGAGAAGTGTATGGTGTTTCCTGAAACATCTAAAAAACAAAGCAACAGAGCCTAGGGCACTTCCACTTATGGTCCTATAGCTTAGGGAAATTAAAATCAAAAAGACACAGCCACCCCAAAGGTTGGGACGGCTCTGTTTACAAGAACCTGGTTTACGGTACAAGTTCAATATCGCAGAAAGTGAAAAATGGATAAAGAAGTTGTGGTACTTACGTACAATGCAGTATCACTCAGCAATGAAATCTATGTCATCAGGCCCGTAGCAGCATAATGAGTGGATTCAGGTACGATGATTCTAACTGAAATAAGTCACACAGAAAAAGAAACATCATAAGATATCACTAATACACGGAATGTAACCTTGGCTACACAGGAACTGAATTACAAAACAGAACAGGGTCTCAAATTTAGAAAACCAACTTATGCTTGCTTAAGGGGAAAGGTGAGTTGGGGTGCTGCATAAAACCAGAGATTGAAATGAGCACAGATAAAGTTCCTTAAGCCAAATATGGAATAGACAAGAGCTACTCCTTGCTCAACGAAATGGACTCAACACCCCATATTAAATGCCTAAGAGTGTACCTGACTAGGAAGTATCTTAAAACCTATGGATTGCTATGTCTCCGAAAGAGAATCAAGTGTGTGTACAGGGGCATAAACGCAGCAGTGATAGGATTGGAGAGGTTCAGTGAGCAAATGAAGACCCTTTGAAGTCATATTGCATGGTACCCATTCCACGGGTCTCAACTCTCCAGGTTTAAGGTATTCTTCCTTCAGCTAAAACATGCATGTGGAACCCAGAGTATGATCAACCGTGTGATCGGGAGACGTGTTCCAATATGTGTCAGTTTTCGTCCCCTGGTACTCGGGTGCAACATGCCAGACGCTTTACTAACACTCTCCCGACTTGGAGAGTCAGTGCCTTTAACCTCCTGTTTGGCCCAGTTTGCAATTTCTGCGGAAGATGAACAGGAATAGGGAGAACCAATGACAGACTAGCTGGAGGTGTCTGGACGGGCAAATTTTACTCTCATTTCCCACCAGGAAGAGGAATTAACCAAAGGCTCAGCGTGCCGTGCCGGAACCAGATTAGGGCCTGAAGCCATCCTGCGGTGTTGCGGCCAGCTCACGAGAAAGCGAGTTGAAGAAAGGAGCTCAGGGGCACTGTAATTCACAAACCTGCAGAGTTATAAATGACAGCTATCGTCCAAAAATATACTGAAGTAAGGCTGCCAAGAGGACTTGAAAGCGGGGCAGAATTGCAGGAAACCGATTTCAGGAGGTAGACTGGAATTGCATTTAAAGCATAGGAAAAGAGGCAGAACGTCCACAATGATGCACTTGGCCAAAAAGGGCGTATGCGTTTTTTCCTGAATATATTCAGGAAAAAACGCATACGCCCTTTTTGGCCAACCAAGCAAGCTTGCAAAGGAAATCTGCACTACAATGAAGTCTCACTTCCCCCCGGTCAAAAGGGCCATCTGAAAAAAGTGTAAAATCCAGAAAGGCAGGACAGGCCATGGAGAACTGGGAGCCTTGTTATGCTGATGGGCGGGATGTCAATTGCCAACAGCCACTCGGGAGAAGTGTATGGTGTTTCCTGAAACATCTAAAAAACAAAGCAACAGAGCCTAGGGCACTTCCACTTATGGTCCTATAGCTTAGGGAAATTAAAATCAAAAGACACAGCCACCCCAAAGGTTGGGACGGCTCTGTTTACAAGAACCTGGTTTACGGTACAAGTTCAATATCGCAGAAAGTGAAAAATGGATAAAAAAGTTGTGGTACTTACGTACAATGCAATATCACTCAGCAAAGAAATCTATGTCATCAGGCCCGTAGCAGCATAATGAGTGGATTCAGGTACGATGATTCTAACTGAAATAAGTCACACAGGAAAAGAAACATCATAAGATATCACTAATACACGGAATGTAACCTTGGCTACACAGGAACTGAATTACAAAACAGAACAGGGTCTCAAATTTAGAAACCCAACTTATGCTTGCTTAAGGGGAAAGGTGAGTTGGGGTGCTGCATAAAACCAGAGATTGAAATGAGCACAGATAAAGTTCCTTAAGCCAAATATGGAATAGACAAGAGCTACTCCTTGCTCAACGAAATGGACTCAACACCCCATATTAAATGCCTAAGAGTGTACCTGACTAGGAAGTATCTTAAAACCTATGGATTGCTATGTCTCTGAAAGAGAATCAAGTGTGTGTACAGGGGCATAAACGCAGCAGTGATAGGATTGGAGAGGTTCGGTGAGCAAATGAAGACCCTTTGAAGTCATATTGCATGGTACCCATTCCACGGGTCTCAACTCTCCAGGTTTAAGGTATTCTTCCTTCAGCTAAAACATGCATGTGGAACCCAGAGTATGATCAACCGTGTGATCGGGAGACGTGTTCCAATATGTCTCAGTTTTCGTCCCCTGGTACTCGGGTGCAACATGCCAGACGCTTTACTAACACTCTCCCGACTTGGAGAGTCAGTGCCTTTAACCTCCTGTTTGGCCCAGTTTGCAATTTCTGCGGAAGATGAACAGGAATAGGGAGAACCAATGAGAGACTAGCTGGAGGTGTCTGGACGGGCAAATTTAACTCTCATTTCCCACCAGGAAGAGGAATTAACCAAAGGCTCAGCGTGCCGTGCCGGAACCAGATTAGGGCCTGAAGCCATCCTGCGGTGTTGCGGCCAGCTCACGAGAAAGCGAGTTGAAGAAAGGAGCTCAGGGGCACTGTAATTCACAAACCTGCAGAGTTATAAATGACAGCTATCGTCCAAAAATATACTGAAGTAAGGCTGCCAAGAGGACTTGAAAGCGGGGCAGAATTGCAGGAAACCGATTTCAGGAGGTAGACTGGAATTGCATTTAAAGCATAGGAAAAGAGGCAGAACGTCCACAATGATGCACTTGGCCAAAAAGGGCGTATGCGTTTTTTCCTGAATATATTCAGGAAAAAACGCATACGCCCTTTTTGGCCAACCAAGCAAGCTTGCAAAGGAAATCTGCACTACAATGAAGTCTCACTTCCCCCCGGTCAAAAGGGCCATCTGAAAAAAGTGTAAAATCCAGAAAGGCAGGACAGGCCATGGAGAACTGGGAGCCTTGTTATGCTGATGGGCGGGATGTCAATTGCCAACAGCCACTCGGGAGAAGTGTATGGTGTTTCCTGAAACATCTAAAAAACAAAGCAACAGAGCCTAGGGCACTTCCACTTATGGTCCTATAGCTTAGGGAAATTAAAATCAAAAAGACACAGCCACCCCAAAGGTTGGGACGGCTCTGTTTACAAGAACCTGGTTTACGGTACAAGTTCAATATCGCAGAAAGTGAAAAATGGATAAAGAAGTTGTGGTACTTACGTACAATGCAGTATCACTCAGCAATGAAATCTATGTCATCAGGCCCGTAGCAGCATAATGAGTGGATTCAGGTACGATGATTCTAACTGAAATAAGTCACACAGGAAAAGAAACATCATCAGATATCACTAATACACGGAATGTAACCTTGGCTACACAGGAACTGAATTACAAAACAGAACAGGGTCTCAAATTTAGAAAACCAACTTATGCTTGCTTAAGGGGAAAGGTGAGTTGGGGTGCTGCATAAAACCAGAGATTGAAATGAGCACAGATAAAGTTCCTTAAGCCAAATATGGAATAGACAAGAGCTACTCCTTGCTCAACGAAATGGACTCAACACCCCATATTAAATGCCTAAGAGTGTACCTGACTAGGAAGTATCTTAAAACCTATGGATTGCTATGTCTCTGAAAGAGAATCAAGTGTGTGTACAGGGGCATAAACGCAGCAGTGATAGGATTGGAGAGGTTCGGTGAGCAAATGAAGACCCTTTGAAGTCATATTGCATGGTACCCATTCCACGGGTCTCAACTCTCCAGGTTTAAGGTATTCTTCCTTCAGCTAAAACATGCATGTGGAACCCAGAGTATGATCAACCGTGTGATCGGGAGACGTGTTCCAATATGTGTCAGTTTTCGTCCCCTGGTACTCGGGTGCAACATTCCAGACGCTTTACTAACACTCTCCCGACTTGGAGAGTCAGTGCCTTTAACCTCCTGTTTGGCCCAGTTTGCAATTTCTGTGGAAGATGAACAGGAATAGGGAGAACCAATGACAGACTAGCTGGAGGTGTCTGGACGGGCAAATTTAACTCTCATTTCCCACCAGGAAGAGGAATTAACCAAAGGCTCAGCGTGCCGTGCCGGAACCAGATTAGGGCCTGAAGCCATCCTGCGGTGTTGCGGCCAGCTCACGAGAAAGCGAGTTGAAGAAAGGAGCTCAGGGGCACTGTAATTCACAAACCTGCAGAGTTATAAATGACAGCTATCGTCCAAAAATATACTGAAGTAAGGCTGCCAAGAGGACTTGAAAGCGGGGCAGAATTGCAGGAAACCGATTTCAGGAGGTAGACTGGAATTGCATTTAAAGCATAGGAAAAGAGGCAGAACGTCCACAATGATGCACTTGGCCAAAAAGGGCGTATGCGTTTTTTCCTGAATATATTCAGGAAAAAACGCATACGCCCTTTTTGGCCAACCAAGCAAGCTTGCAAAGGAAATCTGCACTACAATGAAGTCTCACTTCCCCCCGGTCAAAAGGGCCATCTGAAAAAAGTGTAAAATCCAGAAAGGCAGGACAGGCCATGGAGAACTGGGAGCCTTGTTATGCTGATGGGCGGGATGTAAATTGCCAACAGCCACTCGGGAGAAGTGTATGGTGTTTCCTGAAACATCTAAAAAACAAAGCAACAGAGCCTAGGGCACTTCCACTTATGGTCCTATAGCTTAGGGAAATTAAAATCAAAAAGACACAGCCACCCCAAAGGTTGGGACAGCTCTGTTTACAAGAACCTGGTTTACGGTACAAGTTCAATATCGCAGAAAGTGAAAAATGGATAAAGAAGTTGTGGTACTTACGTACAATGCAGTATCACTCAGCAATGAAATCTATGTCATCAGGCCCGTAGCAGCATAATGAGTGGATTCAGGTACGATGATTCTAACTGAAATAAGTCACACAGGAAAAGAAACATCATAAGATATCACTAATACACGGAATGTAACCTTGGCTACACAGGAACTGAATTACAAAACAGAACAGGGTCTCAAATTTAGAAACCCAACTTATGCTTGCTTAAGGGGAAAGGTGAGTTGGGGTGCTGCATAAAACCAGAGATTGAAATGAGCACAGATAAAGTTCCTTAAGCCAAATATGGAATAGACAAGAGCTACTCCTTGCTCAACGAAATGGACTCAACACCCCATATTAAATGCCTAAGAGTGTACCTGACTAGGAAGTATCTTAAAACCTATGGATTGCTATGTCTCTGAAAGAGAATCAAGTGTGTGTACAGGGGCATAAACGCAGCAGTGATAGGATTGGAGAGGTTCGGTGAGCAAATGAAGACCCTTTGAAGTCATATTGCATGGTACCCATTCCACGGGTCTCAACTCTCCAGGTTTAAGGTATTCTTCCTTCAGCTAAAACATGCATGTGGAACCCAGAGTATGATCAACCGTGTGATCGGGAGACGTGTTCCAATATGTGTCAGTTTTCGTCCCCTGGTACTCGGGTGCAACATTCCAGACGCTTTACTAACACTCTCCCGACTTGGAGAGTCAGTGCCTTTAACCTCCTGTTTGGCCCAGTTTGCAATTTCTGCGGAAGATGAACAGGAATAGGGAGAACCAATGACAGACTAGCTGGAGGTGTCTGGACGGGCAAATTTAACTCTCATTTCCCACCAGGAAGAGGAATTAACCAAAGGCTCAGCGTGCCGTGCCGGAACCAGATTAGGGCCTGAAGCCATCCTGCGGTGTTGCAGCCAGCTCACGAGAAAGCGAGTTGAAGAAAGGAGCTCAGGGGCACTGTAATTCACAAACCTGCAGAGTTATAAATGACAGCTATCGTCCAAAAATATACTGAAGTAAGGCTGCCAAGAGGACTTGAAAGCGGGGCAGAATTGCAGGAAACCGATTTCAGGAGGTAGACTGGAATTGCATTGAAAGCATAGGAAAAGAGGCAGAACGTCCACAATGATGCACTTGGCCAAAAAGGGCGTATGCGTTTTTTCCTGAATATATTCAGGAAAAAACGCATACGCCCTTTTTGGCCAACCAAGCAAGCTTGCAAAGGAAATCTGCACTACAATGAAGTCTCACTTCCCCCCGGTCAAAAGGGCCATCTGAAAAAAGTGTAAAATCCAGAAAGGCAGGACAGGCCATGGAGAACTGGGAGCCTTGTTATGCTGATGGGCGGGATGTCAATTGCCAACAGCCACTCGGGAGAAGTGTATGGTGTTTCCTGAAACATCTAAAAAACAAAGCAACAGAGCCTAGGGCACTTCCACTTATGGTCCTATAGCTTAGGGAAATTAAAATCAAAAAGACACAGCCACCCCAAAGGTTGGGACGGCTCTGTTTACAAGAACCTGGTTTACGGTACAAGTTCAATATCGCAGAAAGTGAAAAATGGATAAAGAAGTTGTGGTACTTACGTACAATGCAGTATCACTCAGCAATGAAATCTATGTCATCAGGCCCGTAGCAGCATAATGAGTGGATTCAGGTACGATGATTCTAACTGAAATAAGTCACACAGGAAAAGAAACATCATCAGATATCACTAATACATGGAATGTAACCTTGGCTACACAGGAACTGAATTACAAAACAGAACAGGGTCTCAAATTTAGAAAACCAACTTATGCTTGCTTAAGGGGAAAGGTGAGTTGGGGTGCTGCATAAAACCAGAGATTGAAATGAGCACAGATAAAGTTCCTTAAGCCAAATATGGAATAGACAAGAGCTACTCCTTGCTCAACGAAATGGACTCAACACCCCATATTAAATGCCTAAGAGTGTACCTGACTAGGAAGTATCTTAAAACCTATGGATTGCTATGTCTCTGAAAGAGAATCAAGTGTGTGTACAGGGGCATAAACGCAGCAGTGATAGGATTGGAGAGGTTCGGTGAGCAAATGAAGACCCTTTGAAGTCATATTGCATGGTACCCATTCCACGGGTCTCAACTCTCCAGGTTTAAGGTATTCTTCCTTCAGCTAAAACATGCATGTGGAACCCAGAGTATGATCAACCGTGTGATCGGGAGACGTGTTCCAATATGTGTCAGTTTTCGTCCCCTGGTACTCGGGTGCAACATTCCAGACGCTTTACTAACACTCTCCCGACTTGGAGAGTCAGTGCCTTTAACCTCCTGTTTGGCCCAGTTTGCAATTTCTGCGGAAGATGAACAGGAATAGGGAGAACCAATGAGAGACTAGCTGGAGGTGTCTGGACGGGCAAATTTAACTCTCATTTCCCACCAGGAAGAGGAATTAACCAAAGGCTCAGCGTGCCGTGCCGGAACCAGATTAGGGCCTGAAGCCATCCTGCGGTGTTGCGGCCAGCTCACGAGAAAGCGAGTTGAAGAAAGGAGCTCAGGGGCACTGTAATTCACAAACCTGCAGAGTTATAAATGACAGCTATCGTCCAAAAATATACTGAAGTAAGGCTGCCAAGAGGACTTGAAAGCGGGGCAGAATTGCAGGAAACCGATTTCAGGAGGTAGACTGGAATTGCATTTAAAGCATAGGAAAAGAGGCAGAACGTCCACAATGATGCACTTGGCCAAAAAGGGCATATGCGTTTTTTCCTGAATATATTCAGGAAAAAACGCATACGCCCTTTTTGGCCAACCAAGCAAGCTTGCAAAGGAAATCTGCACTACAATGAAGTCTCACTTCCCCCCGGTCAAAAGGGCCATCTGAAAAAAGTGTAAAATCCAGAAAGGCAGGACAGGCCATGGAGAACTGGGAGCCTTGTTATGCTGATGGGCGGGATGTCAATTGCCAACAGCCACTCGGGAGAAGTGTATGGTGTTTCCTGAAACATCTAAAAAACAAAGCAACAGAGCCTAGGGCACTTCCACTTATGGTCCTATAGCTTAGGGAAATTAAAATCAAAAGACACAGCCACCCCAAAGGTTGGGACGGCTCTGTTTACAAGAACCTGGTTTACGGTACAAGTTCAATATCGCAGAAAGTGAAAAATGGATAAAGAAGTTGTGGTACTTACGTACAATGCAATATCACTCAGCAATGAAATCTATGTCATCAGGCCCGTAGCAGCATAATGAGTGGATTCAGGTACGATGATTCTAACTGAAATAAGTCACACAGAAAAAGAAACATCATAAGATATCACTAATACACGGAATGTAACCTTGGCTACACAGGAACTGAATTACAAAACAGAACAGGGTCTCAAATTTAGAAAACCAACTTATGCTTGCTTAAGGGGAAAGGTGAGTTGGGGTGCTGCATAAAACCAGAGATTGAAATGAGCACAGATAAAGTTCCTTAAGCCAAATATGGAATAGACAAGAGCTACTCCTTGCTCAACGAAATGGACTCAACACCCCATATTAAATGCCTAAGAGTGTACCTGACTAGGAAGTATCTTAAAACCTATGGATTGCTATGTCTCCGAAAGAGAATCAAGTGTGTGTACAGGGGCATAAACGCAGCAGTGATAGGATTGGAGAGGTTCGGTGAGCAAATGAAGACCCTTTGAAGTCATATTGCATGGTACCCATTCCACGGGTCTCAACTCTCCAGGTTTAAGGTATTCTTCCTTCAGCTAAAACATGCATGTGGAACCCAGAGTATGATCAACCGTGTGATCGGGAGACGTGTTCCAATATGTGTCAGTTTTCGTCCCCTGGTACTCGGGTGCAACATGCCAGACGCTTTACTAACACTCTCCCGACTTGGAGAGTCAGTGCCTTTAACCTCCTGTTTGGCCCAGTTTGCAATTTCTGCGGAAGATGAACAGGAATAGGGAGAACCAATGACAGACTAGCTGGAGGTGTCTGGACGGGCAAATTTTACTCTCATTTCCCACCAGGAAGAGGAATTAACCAAAGGCTCAGCGTGCCGTGCCGGAACCAGATTAGGGCCTGAAGCCATCCTGCGGTGTTGCGGCCAGCTCACGAGAAAGCGAGTTGAAGAAAGGAGCTCAGGGGCACTGTAATTCACAAACCTGCAGAGTTATAAATGACAGCTATCGTCCAAAAATATACTGAAGTAAGGCTGCCAAGAGGACTTGAAAGCGGGGCAGAATTGCAGGAAACCGATTTCAGGAGGTAGACTGGAATTGCATTTAAAGCATAGGAAAAGAGGCAGAACGTCCACAATGATGCACTTGGCCAAAAAGGGCGTATGCGTTTTTTCCTGAATATATTCAGGAAAAAACGCATACGCCCTTTTTGGCCAACCAAGCAAGCTTGCAAAGGAAATCTGCACTACAATGAAGTCTCACTTCCCCCCGGTCAAAAGGGCCATCTGAAAAAAGTGTAAAATCCAGAAAGGCAGGACAGGCCATGGAGAACTGGGAGCCTTGTTATGCTGATGGGCGGGATGTCAATTGCCAACAGCCACTCGGGAGAAGTGTATGGTGTTTCCTGAAACATCTAAAAAACAAAGCAACAGAGCCTAGGGCACTTCCACTTATGGTCCTATAGCTTAGGGAAATTAAAATCAAAAGACACAGCCACCCCAAAGGTTGGGACGGCTCTGTTTACAAGAACCTGGTTTACGGTACAAGTTCAATATCGCAGAAAGTGAAAAATGGATAAAAAAGTTGTGGTACTTACGTACAATGCAATATCACTCAGCAAAGAAATCTATGTCATCAGGCCCGTAGCAGCATAATGAGTGGATTCAGGTACGATGATTCTAACTGAAATAAGTCACACAGGAAAAGAAACATCATAAGATATCACTAATACACGGAATGTAACCTTGGCTACACAGGAACTGAATTACAAAACAGAACAGGGTCTCAAATTTAGAAACCCAACTTATGCTTGCTTAAGGGGAAAGGTGAGTTGGGGTGCTGCATAAAACCAGAGATTGAAATGAGCACAGATAAAGTTCCTTAAGCCAAATATGGAATAGACAAGAGCTACTCCTTGCTCAACGAAATGGACTCAACACCCCATATTAAATGCCTAAGAGTGTACCTGACTAGGAAGTATCTTAAAACCTATGGATTGCTATGTCTCTGAAAGAGAATCAAGTGTGTGTACAGGGGCATAAACGCAGCAGTGATAGGATTGGAGAGGTTCGGTGAGCAAATGAAGACCCTTTGAAGTCATATTGCATGGTACCCATTCCACGGGTCTCAACTCTCCAGGTTTAAGGTATTCTTCCTTCAGCTAAAACATGCATGTGGAACCCAGAGTATGATCAACCGTGTGATCGGGAGACGTGTTCCAATATGTCTCAGTTTTCGTCCCCTGGTACTCGGGTGCAACATTCCAGACGCTTTACTAACACTCTCCCGACTTGGAGAGTCAGTGCCTTTAACCTCCTGTTTGGCCCAGTTTGCAATTTCTGCGGAAGATGAACAGGAATAGGGAGAACCAATGAGAGACTAGCTGGAGGTGTCTGGACGGGCAAATTTAACTCTCATTTCCCACCAGGAAGAGGAATTAACCAAAGGCTCAGCGTGCCGTGCCGGAACCAGATTAGGGCCTGAAGCCATCCTGCGGTGTTGCGGCCAGCTCACGAGAAAGCGAGTTGAAGAAAGGAGCTCAGGGGCACTGTAATTCACAAACCTGCAGAGTTATAAATGACAGCTATCGTCCAAAAATATACTGAAGTAAGGCTGCCAAGAGGACTTGAAAGCGGGGCAGAATTGCAGGAAACCGATTTCAGGAGGTAGACTGGAATTGCATTTAAAGCATAGGAAAAGAGGCAGAACGTCCACAATGATGCACTTGGCCAAAAAGGGCGTATGCGTTTTTTCCTGAATATATTCAGGAAAAAACGCATACGCCCTTTTTGGCCAACCAAGCAAGCTTGCAATGGAAATCTGAACTACAATGAAGTCTCACTTCCCCCCGGTCAAAAGGGCCATCTGAAAAAAGTGTAAAATCCAGAAAGGCAGGACAGGCCATGGAGAACTGGGAGCCTTGTTATGCTGATGGGCGGGATGTCAATTGCCAACAGCCACTCGGGAGAAGTGTATGGTGTTTCCTGAAACATCTAAAAAACAAAGCAACAGAGCCTAGGGCACTTCCACTTATGGTAATATAGCTTAGGGAAATTAAAATCAAAAAGACACAGCCACCCCAAAGGTTGGGACAGCTCTGTTTACAAGAACCTGGTTTACGGTACAAGTTCAATATCGCAGAAAGTGAAAAATGGATAAAGAAGTTGTGGTACTTACGTACAATGCAGTATCACTCAGCAATGAAATCTATGTCATCAGGCCCGTAGCAGCATAATGAGTGGATTCAGGTACGATGATTCTAACTGAAATAAGTCACACAGGAAAAGAAACATCATAAGATATCACTAATACACGGAATGTAACCTTGGCTACACAGGAACTGAATTACAAAACAGAACAGGGTCTCAAATTTAGAAACCCAACTTATGCTTGCTTAAGGGGAAAGGTGAGTTGGGGTGCTGCATAAAACCAGAGATTGAAATGAGCACAGATAAAGTTCCTTAAGCCAAATATGGAATAGACAAGAGCTACTCCTTGCTCAACGAAATGGACTCAACACCCCATATTAAATGCCTAAGAGTGTACCTGACTAGGAAGTATCTTAAAACCTATGGATTGCTATGTCTCCGAAAGAGAATCAAGTGTGTGTACAGGGGCATAAACGCAGCAGTGATAGGATTGGAGAGGTTCGGTGAGCAAATGAAGACCCTTTGAAGTCATATTGCATGGTACCCATTCCACGAGTCTCAACTCTCCAGGTTTAAGGTATTCTTCCTTTAGCTAAAACATGCATGTGGAACCCAGAGTATGATCAACCGTGTGATCGGGAGACGTGTTCCAATATGTGTCAGTTTTCGTCCCCTGGTACTCGGGTGCAACATTCCAGACGCTTTACTAACACTCTCCCGACTTGGAGAGTCAGTGCCTTTAACCTCCTGTTTGGCCCAGTTTGCAATTTCTGTGGAAGATGAACAGGAATAGGGAGAACCAATGACAGACTAGCTGGAGGTGTCTGGACGGGCAAATTTAACTCTCATTTCCCACCAGGAAGAGGAATTAACCAAAGGCTCAGCGTGCCGTGCCGGAACCAGATTAGGGCCTGAAGCCATCCTGCGGTGTTGCGGCCAGCTCACGAGAAAGCGAGTTGAAGAAAGGAGCTCAGGGGCACTGTAATTCACAAACCTGCAGAGTTATAAATGACAGCTATCGTCCAAAAATATACTGAAGTAAGGCTGCCAAGAGGACTTGAAAGCGGGGCAGAATTGCAGGAAACCGATTTCAGGAGGTAGACTGGAATTGCATTTAAAGCATAGGAAAAGAGGCAGAACGTCCACAATGATGCACTTGGCCAAAAAGGGCGTATGCGTTTTTTCCTGAATATATTCAGGAAAAAACGCATACGCCCTTTTTGGCCAACCAAGCAAGCTTGCAAAGGAAATCTGCACTACAATGAAGTCTCACTTCCCCCCGGTCAAAAGGGCCATCTGAAAAAAGTGTAAAATCCAGAAAGGCAGGACAGGCCATGGAGAACTGGGAGCCTTGTTATGCTGATGGGCGGGATGTCAATTGCCAACAGCCACTCGGGAGAAGTGTATGGTGTTTCCTGAAACATCTAAAAAACAAAGCAACAGAGCCTAGGGCACTTCCACTTATGGTCCTATAGCTTAGGGAAATTAAAATCAAAAGACACAGCCACCCCAAAGGTTGGGACGGCTCTGTTTACAAGAACCTGGTTTACGGTACAAGTTCAATATCGCAGAAAGTGAAAAATGGATAAAGAAGTTGTGGTACTTACGTACAATGCAGTATCACTCAGCAATGAAATCTATGTCATCAGGCCCGTAGCAGCATAATGAGTGGATTCAGGTACGATGATTCTAACTGAAATAAGTCACACAGGAAAAGAAACATCATCAGATATCACTAATACACGGAATGTAACCTTGGCTACACAGGAACTGAATTACAAAACAGAACAGGGTCTCAAATTTAGAAACCCAACTTATGCTTGCTTAAGGGGAAAGGTGAGTTGGGGTGCTGCATAAAACCAGAGATTGAAATGAGCACAGATAAAGTTCCTTAAGCCAAATATGGAATAGACAAGAGCTACTCCTTGCTCAACGAAATGGACTCAACACCCCATATTAAATGCCTAAGAGTGTACCTGACTAGGAAGTATCTTAAAACCTATGGATTGCTATGTCTCTGAAAGAGAATCAAGTGTGTGTACAGGGGCATAAACGCAGCAGTGATAGGATTGGAGAGGTTCGGTGAGCAAATGAAGACCCTTTGAAGTCATATTGCATGGTACCCATTCCACGGGTCTCAACTCTCCAGGTTTAAGGTATTCTTCCTTCAGCTAAAACATGCATGTGGAACCCAGAGTATGATCAACCGTGTGATCGGGAGACGTGTTCCAATATGTGTCAGTTTTCGTCCCCTGGTACTCGGGTGCAACATTCCAGACGCTTTACTAACACTCTCCCGACTTGGAGAGTCAGTGCCTTTAACCTCCTGTTTGGCCCAGTTTGCAATTTCTTCGGAAGATGAACAGGAATAGGGAGAACCAATGAGAGACTAGCTGGAGGTGTCTGGACGGGCAAATTTAACTCTCATTTCCCACCAGGAAGAGGAATTAACCAAAGGCTCAGCGTGCCATGCCGGAACCAGATTAGGGCCTGAAGCCATCCTGCGGTGTTGCGGCCAGCTCACGAGAAAGCGAGTTGAAGAAAGGAGCTCAGGGGCACTGTAATTCACAAACCTGCAGAGTTATAAATGACAGCTATCGTCCAAAAATATACTGAAGTAAGGCTGCCAAGAGGACTTGAAAGCGGGGCAGAATTGCAGGAAACCGATTTCAGGAGGTAGACTGGAATTGCATTTAAAGCATAGGAAAAGAGGCAGAACGTCCACAATGATGCACTTGGCCAAAAAGGGCATATGCGTTTTTTCCTGAATATATTCAGGAAAAAACGCATACGCCCTTTTTGGCCAACCAAGCAAGCTTGCAAAGGAAATCTGCACTACAATGAAGTCTCACTTCCCCCCGGTCAAAAGGGCCATCTGAAAAAAGTGTAAAATCCAGAAAGGCAGGACAGGCCATGGAGAACTGGGAGCCTTGTTATGCTGATGGGCGGGATGTCAATTGCCAACAGCCACTCGGGAGAAGTGTATGGTGTTTCCTGAAACATCTAAAAAACAAAGCAACAGAGCCTAGGGCACTTCCACTTATGGTCCTATAGCTTAGGGAAATTAAAATCAAAAAGACACAGCCACCCCAAAGGTTGGGACAGCTCTGTTTACAAGAACCTGGTTTACGGTACAAGTTCAATATCGCAGAAAGTGAAAAATGGATAAAGAAGTTGTGGTACTTACGTACAATGCAGTATCACTCAGCAATGAAATCTATGTCATCAGGCCCGTAGCAGCATAATGAGTGGATTCAGGTACGATGATTCTAACTGAAATAAGTCACACAGGAAAAGAAACATCATAAGATATCACTAATACACGGAATGTAACCTTGGCTACACAGGAACTGAATTACAAAACAGAACAGGGTCTCAAATTTAGAAACCCAACTTATGCTTGCTTAAGGGGAAAGGTGAGTTGGGGTGCTGCATAAAACCAGAGATTGAAATGAGCACAGATAAAGTTCCTTAAGCCAAATATGGAATAGACAAGAGCTACTCCTTGCTCAACGAAATGGACTCAACACCCCATATTAAATGCCTAAGAGTGTACCTGACTAGGAAGTATCTTAAAACCTATGGATTGCTATGTCTCTGAAAGAGAATCAAGTGTGTGTACAGGGGCATAAACGCAGCAGTGATAGGATTGGAGAGGTTCGGTGAGCAAATGAAGACCCTTTGAAGTCATATTGCATGGTACCCATTCCACGGGTCTCAACTCTCCAGGTTTAAGGTATTCTTCCTTCAGCTAAAACATGCATGTGGAACCCAGAGTATGATCAACCGTGTGATCGGGAGACGTGTTCCAATATGTGTCAGTTTTCGTCCCCTGGTACTCGGGTGCAACATTCCAGACGCTTTACTAACACTCTCCCGACTTGGAGAGTCAGTGCCTTTAACCTCCTGTTTGGCCCAGTTTGCAATTTCTGCGGAAGATGAACAGGAATAGGGAGAACCAATGACAGACTAGCTGGAGGTGTCTGGACGGGCAAATTTAACTCTCATTTCCCACCAGGAAGAGGAATTAACCAAAGGCTCAGCGTGCCGTGCCGGAACCAGATTAGGGCCTGAAGCCATCCTGCGGTGTTGCGGCCAGCTCACGAGAAAGCGAGTTGAAGAAAGGAGCTCAGGGGCACTGTAATTCACAAACCTGCAGAGTTATAAATGACAGCTATCGTCCAAAAATATACTGAAGTAAGGCTGCCAAGAGGACTTGAAAGCGGGGCAGAATTGCAGGAAACCGATTTCAGGAGGTAGACTGGAATTGCATTTAAAGCATAGGAAAAGAGGCAGAACGTCCACAATGATGCACTTGGCCAAAAAGGGCGTATGCGTTTTTTCCTGAATATATTCAGGAAAAAACGCATACGCCCTTTTTGGCCAACCAAGCAAGCTTGCAAAGGAAATCTGCACTACAATGAAGTCTCACTTCCCCCCGGTCAAAAGGGCCATCTGAAAAAAGTGTAAAATCCAGAAAGGCAGGACAGGCCATGGAGAACTGGGAGCCTTGTTATGCTGATGGGCGGGATGTCAATTGCCAACAGCCACTCGGGAGAAGTGTATGGTGTTTCCTGAAACATCTAAAAAACAAAGCAACAGAGCCTAGGGCACTTCCACTTATGGTCCTATAGCTTAGGGAAATTAAAATCAAAAAGACACAGCCACCCCAAAGGTTGGGACAGCTCTGTTTACAAGAACCTGGTTTACGGTACAAGTTCAATATCGCAGAAAGTGAAAAATGGATAAAGAAGTTGTGGTACTTACGTACAATGCAGTATCACTCAGCAATGAAATCTATGTCATCAGGCCCGTAGCAGCATAATGAGTGGATTCAGGTACGATGATTCTAACTGAAATAAGTCACACAGGAAAAGAAACATCATAAGATATCACTAATACACGGAATGTAACCTTGGCTACACAGGAACTGAATTACAAAACAGAACAGGGTCTCAAATTTAGAAACCCAACTTATGCTTGCTTAAGGGGAAAGGTGAGTTGGGGTGCTGCATAAAACCAGAGATTGAAATGAGCACAGATAAAGTTCCTTAAGCCAAATATGGAATAGACAAGAGCTACTCCTTGCTCAACGAAATGGACTCAACACCCCATATTAAATGCCTAAGAGTGTACCTGACTAGGAAGTATCTTAAAACCTATGGATTGCTATGTCTCTGAAAGAGAATCAAGTGTGTGTACAGGGGCATAAACGCAGCAGTGATAGGATTGGAGAGGTTCGGTGAGCAAATGAAGACCCTTTGAAGTCATATTGCATGGTACCCATTCCACGGGTCTCAACTCTCCAGGTTTAAGGTATTCTTCCTTCAGCTAAAACATGCATGTGGAACCCAGAGTATGATCAACCGTGTGATCGGGAGACGTGTTCCAATATGTCTCAGTTTTCGTCCCCTGGTACTCGGGTGCAACATTCCAGACGCTTTACTAACACTCTCCCGACTTGGAGAGTCAGTGCCTTTAACCTCCTGTTTGGCCCAGTTTGCAATTTCTGTGGAAGATGAACAGGAATAGGGAGAACCAATGACAGACTAGCTGGAGGTGTCTGGACGGGCAAATTTAACTCTCATTTCCCACCAGGAAGAGGAATTAACCAAAGGCTCAGCGTGCCGTGCCGGAACCAGATTAGGGCCTGAAGCCATCCTGCGGTGTTGCGGCCAGCTCACGAGAAAGCGAGTTGAAGAAAGGAGCTCAGGGGCACTGTAATTCACAAACCTGCAGAGTTATAAATGACAGCTATCGTCCAAAAATATACTGAAGTAAGGCTGCCAAGAGGACTTGAAAGCGGGGCAGAATTGCAGGAAACCGATTTCAGGAGGTAGACTGGAATTGCATTTAAAGCATAGGAAAAGAGGCAGAACGTCCACAATGATGCACTTGGCCAAAAAGGGCGTATGCGTTTTTTCCTGAATATATTCAGGAAAAAACGCATACGCCCTTTTTGGCCAACCAAGCAAGCTTGCAAAGGAAATCTGCACTACAATGAAGTCTCACTTCCCCCCGGTCAAAAGGGCCATCTGAAAAAAGTGTAAAATCCAGAAAGGCAGGACAGGCCATGGAGAACTGGGAGCCTTGTTATGCTGATGGGCGGGATGTAAATTGCCAACAGCCACTCGGGAGAAGTGTATGGTGTTTCCTGAAACATCTAAAAAACAAAGCAACAGAGCCTAGGGCACTTCCACTTATGGTCCTATAGCTTAGGGAAATTAAAATCAAAAATACACAGCCACCCCAAAGGTTGGGACAGCTCTGTTTACAAGAACCTGGTTTACGGTACAAGTTCAATATCGCAGAAAGTAAAAAATGGATAAAGAAGTTGTGGTACTTACGTACAATGCAGTATCACTCAGCAATGAAATCTATGTCATCAGGCCCGTAGCAGCATAATGAGTGGATTCAGGTACGATGATTCTAACTGAAATAAGTCACACAGGAAAAGAAACATCATAAGATATCACTAATACACGGAATGTAACCTTGGCTACACAGGAACTGAATTACAAAACAGAACAGGGTCTCAAATTTAGAAACCCAACTTATGCTTGCTTAAGGGGAAAGGTGAGTTGGGGTGCTGCATAAAACCAGAGATTGAAATGAGCACAGATAAAGTTCCTTAAGCCAAATATGGAATAGACAAGAGCTACTCCTTGCTCAACGAAATGGACTCAACACCCCATATTAAATGCCTAAGAGTGTACCTGACTAGGAAGTATCTTAAAACCTATGGATTGCTATGTCTCTGAAAGAGAATCAAGTGTGTGTACAGGGGCATAAACGCAGCAGTGATAGGATTGGAGAGGTTCGGTGAGCAAATGAAGACCCTTTGAAGTCATATTGCATGGTACCCATTCCACGGGTCTCAACTCTCCAGGTTTAAGGTATTCTTCCTTCAGCTAAAACATGCATGTGGAACCCAGAGTATGATCAACCGTGTGATCGGGAGACGTGTTCCAATATGTGTCAGTTTTCGTCCCCTGGTACTCGGGTGCAACATTCCAGACGCTTTACTAACACTCTCCCGACTTGGAGAGTCAGTGCCTTTAACCTCCTGTTTGGCCCAGTTTGCAATTTCTGCGGAAGATGAACAGGAATAGGGAGAACCAATGACAGACTAGCTGGAGGTGTCTGGACGGGCAAATTTAACTCTCATTTCCCACCAGGAAGAGGAATTAACCAAAGGCTCAGCGTGCCGTGCCGGAACCAGATTAGGGCCTGAAGCCATCCTGCGGTGTTGCGGCCAGCTCACGAGAAAGCGAGTTGAAGAAAGGAGCTCAGGGGCACTGTAATTCACAAACCTGCAGAGTTATAAATGACAGCTATCGTCCAAAAATATACTGAAGTAAGGCTGCCAAGAGGACTTGAAAGCGGGGCAGAATTGCAGGAAACCGATTTCAGGAGGTAGACTGGAATTGCATTGAAAGCATAGGAAAAGAGGCAGAACGTCCACAATGATGCACTTGGCCAAAAAGGGCGTATGCGTTTTTTCCTGAATATATTCAGGAAAAAACGCATACGCCCTTTTTGGCCAACCAAGCAAGCTTGCAAAGGAAATCTGCACTACAATGAAGTCTCACTTCCCCCCGTCAAAAGGGCCATCTGAAAAAAGTGTAAAATCCAGAAAGGCAGGACAGGCCATGGAGAACTGGGAGCCTTGTTATGCTGATGGGCGGGATGTAAATTGCCAACAGCCACTCGGGAGAAGTGTATGGTGTTTCCTGAAACATCTAAAAAACAAAGCAACAGAGCCTAGGGCACTTCCACTTATGGTCCTATAGCTTAGGGAAATTAAAATCAAAAAGACACAGCCACCCCAAAGGTTGGGACAGCTCTGTTTACAAGAACCTGGTTTACGGTACAAGTTCAATATCGCAGAAAGTGAAAAATGGATAAAGAAGTTGTGGTACTTACGTACAATGCAGTATCACTCAGCAATGAAATCTATGTCATCAGGCCCGTAGCAGCATAATGAGTGGATTCAGGTACGATGATTCTAACTGAAATAAGTCACACAGGAAAAGAAACATCATAAGATATCACTAATACACGGAATGTAACCTTGGCTACACAGGAACTGAATTACAAAACAGAACAGGGTCTCAAATTTAGAAACCCAACTTATGCTTGCTTAAGGGGAAAGGTGAGTTGGGGTGCTGCATAAAACCAGAGATTGAAATGAGCACAGATAAAGTTCCTTAAGCCAAATATGGAATAGACAAGAGCTACTCCTTGCTCAACGAAATGGACTCAACACCCCATATTAAATGCCTAAGAGTGTACCTGACTAGGAAGTATCTTAAAACCTATGGATTGCTATGTCTCTGAAAGAGAATCAAGTGTGTGTACAGGGGCATAAACGCAGCAGTGATAGGATTGGAGAGGTTCGGTGAGCAAATGAAGACCCTTTGAAGTCATATTGCATGGTACCCATTCCACGAGTCTCAACTCTCCAGGTTTAAGGTATTCTTCCTTTAGCTAAAACATGCATGTGGAACCCAGAGTATGATCAACCGTGTGATCGGGAGACGTGTTCCAATATGTGTCAGTTTTCGTCCCCTGGTACTCGGGTGCAACATTCCAGACGCTTTACTAACACTCTCCCGACTTGGAGAGTCAGTGCCTTTAACCTCCTGTTTGGCCCAGTTTGCAATTTCTGCGGAAGATGAACAGGAATAGGGAGAACCAATGACAGACTAGCTGGAGGTGTCTGGACGGGCAAATTTAACTCTCATTTCCCACCAGGAAGAGGAATTAACCAAAGGCTCAGCGTGCCGTGCCGGAACCAGATTAGGGCCTGAAGCCATTCTGCGGTGTTGCGGCCAGCTCACGAGAAAGCGAGTTGAAGAAAGGAGCTCAGGGACACTGTAATTCACAAACCTGCAGAGTTATAAATGACAGCTATCGTCCAAAAATATACTGAAGTAAGGCTGCCAAGAGGACTTGAAAGCGGGGCAGAATTGCAGGAAACCGATTTCAGGAGGTAGACTGGAATTGCATTTAAAGCATAGGAAAAGAGGCAGAACGTCCACAATGATGCACTTGGCCAAAAAGGGCGTATGCGTTTTTTCCTGAATATATTCAGGAAAAAACGCATACGCCCTTTTTGGCCAACCAAGCAAGCTTGCAAAGGAAATCTGCACTACAATGAAGTCTCACTTCCCCCCGGTCAAAAGGGCCATCTGAAAAAAGTGTAAAATCCAGAAAGGCAGGACAGGCCATGGAGAACTGGGAGCCTTGTTATGCTGATGGGCGGGATGTAAATTGCCAACAGCCACTCGGGAGAAGTGTATGGTGTTTCCTGAAACATCTAAAAAACAAAGCAACAGAGCCTAGGGCACTTCCACTTATGGTCCTATTGCTTAGTTAATTTGAAATCTAAAAGACACAGCCACCCCAAAGTTTGGGACGGTTCTTTTTACTGGAATCTCTTCTACGGCACAAGTTAAATATCCCAGAGAGCAAATAATGGATAAAGAAGTTGCGGTACTTATGTACAACAGAATACCACTCAGCAATGAAATCTATGTCACCAGGCCCGTACCAGCATAATGATTGGATTGAGGCACGATGATTCTAAGTGAAATAAGTCACACAGAAAAAGAAACATCATAAGGTATCACTAATACACGGAATGTGAACTTGGCTACACATGAACTGAATTACAAAACAGAACAGGGTCTCAAGTTTAGAAAACTAACTTATGCTTGCTTAAGGGGGAAGGTGAGTTGGGGTGCTGCATTAAACCAGAGTTTGAAATTAGCACAGATACCGTTCCATAAGCCAAATATGGAATAGACAAGACCTACCCCTTGCTCAACGAAATGGATTCAACAATGAGGTATCACCTCACACCTGGTAGAATAGGCATCATAGAAAATCTACAAGCAAAAAATGCTGGAAAGGGTGTGGAGAAAAGGAACCCTCTTCCACTATTGTTGGGAATATAAATTGATACAGTCACTATGGAGAACAATATGGAATTTCTTAAGAAACTAACAATAGAATTACCATATGATACAGCAATCCCACTACTGGACATATACCCAGACAAAACCATAAATCAAAAAGAGACATTCACCGCAATGTTCATTGCATCACTATTTACAATATCGAGGTAATGGAAGCAACCTAAATGCCCACAGACAGACGAATGCATAAAGCCGTGGTACATATATAAAATGGAATATTACTAAGCCATGAAAAGGAATGAAATTGGGTCATTTGTAGAGACGTCGATGCATCTAGAGACTGTCATACAGAGTGAAGTAAGTCAGAAAGAGAAAAACAAATCTTGTATATTCATGCATATATGTGGAACCTAGAAAACCTGTACAGATTAACCATTTTGCAAGGCATAAATAGAGCAACAGATGTAGACAACAAACGTATGGACAACAAGGGGGGAAAGCTGTTGGGGGGGGTGGTGGGAGGAGTTGAGAGACTGGGATTGGCATGTATACATTTATATGTATAAAATAGATAACCAATAAGAACCTGCTGTATAAAAATATAAAATAAAATTCAAAATTAAAAAGAAATAAAATTTAAAAAATAGAAAAAACAATTATTCCCTTCACATACATGTATTTATATGAATAAATTATTTCCATGCTTATATCTGTAAATACAAAAAAGAGGAATAAAATCTACCTTGAACCCAAAACGAAAAAGAGAAAAAAAACACAGAACCCACCAGTTCCACAGAGGAAAACCATATCAGGGCACTTGCTCCAGTTGTAAACAATTCTGAAGTTGGTCAGTGGTGGGGAATCGTCTCCCATTCAGCCAGCAGCCCCCACGCAACAAGCGTCCTCATTGCAAAGCTGGGGCACCGTGCCGAGGCATCTGTGAGTAAACGTGAGCTGAGCCCCAGGCCAGTTGCTGCTGAACTATTCCCACCCATCCCAGGTAAAACACCTGAATATATACAAGGACTTGAAAGCCTAGAGGGAGGGCCATAGAGCCACACGAGTGACAGCATGCCGGCCGACTTGGTGCCTGCAGGCCAGCCAGGATGGTCCTGGCCCTGGGTGCTCTTCTGGAAGATTTCCATTTCCCTGCCTGAGATACCCGTCCTGTCCCTGCCCCCACTGCTTTTTTCCTTCCTCACCTCTGCCCAGGGAGAAATTCCAGCAGCAGGTATGGGTGACACATCTTCTTCTTTAGCAGGTGGCAGCCTGGCAACTGCTGCAGAAAGTCCAGCAGAGCCCCACTCACACTGGGCCACCCACAAAGCCGTGGCCTCTCACTCCCTCCCACCAGCCCAGCCCCGAGACTGCTGACAGGGCAGAGAAAATGGCGTCAGGCACGGCTGCAGGGGCTCTTGCTGCCTGGAGTGGTATTTATAGTGATCTCAACCCAGGCACACCTGGGGAGGGCTGGCCGGCACGGTAAGGCTGCCCAGGTCAGCCAATCATCACCCCTCAGGGGCTCACAGTTGCAGAAAATGGAACTTGCTGAACCGGCCAGGTCCAAGGAACAGGTGTGGGCTCCTGAGAGTCAGGATAGACAAGGGGCTGCAGCTTTGGCTTGTTTTCTAATCATTTTATCTGGCCCATGAGTGGGAGACAACTTCAAGAAAACCCTCTCCTAATGAGAGGAACCCAGGAGTCAGGGAGAGGAGGGGTGGGTGGTGGTTGGAGACAGAGGCCTGGTGCCCCGGGTGCAGTGGAAGTCTCTGGAAGACCAGGTGGAGGGAGGCCTCACGGAGTGATGCCCAGGGTCACAGACCTGTCGCAGCTGCTGTTTGTTAGTTCAAGTCCTGCTCTGAGGTGCTCTGTGTCAGCTCTGAGCGACAGGTGAGCTGGGGGTGCTCTGCAATGAGGGCTATGTGCACGGTTCCTGTGTGCCCAGCCCTGCCACGGTACCTGCAAGGGTAGCTCTGTATCCTGGGAGGGGCCTGACCACGAGAGCCCTGTGGGCTGGGGTGGGGGTGGGGTACCTGCCCAGGTGAGCTCCATATTCTGGGATTGGTCTGACCACGAGAGCCCCATGGGCTGCTGGGGACCTGGTAAAGGATGTCAGGACAGTCAGTGAAGCCACCGAGGATATACCTCCAGTTGCTCCTAATTCCTACACCCTGCTGGTCATTCTACCAACCACCAGGACATGGTATTCTGTATTAGTCTTCAATGATGCCTTCTTTTGTATTCCATTAGTCCCAGAGTCACAAGAAATTTTGGCTTGTGAGTGGCAGGACTCAACATACAACGAAAACAATACTTCCGGGCCGTCTGGCCCCAAGGGTGCAAAAATTCCCACACCATCTTTGGGGAAAGCTTAGCTAAAGACCTAAAAGTTCTACCTCTGGAAAAGGAAACCCTCCTTCAATATGCAGACGACATTCTGATCGCCAGCCCTACTAAGGAGGCCTCTGAACTACCAAGCCAATAAAGGATAGAAGTTGTCCAAGAAAAAGCTCAAATATCACAGACTGCCGTGACCTGCCTGGGCTTCATTCTCACAGAAGGTTGGAGAAGTCCATCCCAGGAAAGGGAAGAAACCATTTTCAGCCTTACCCCTTTCTAAAACTAGAAGACAGCTTAGGGGTTCCTGGGGAGGCCAGGGTTTGCTGCTTCTGGATCCCTAACTACAGTCTACTAGCTGGGCCTCTATATGAAACACTGAAAGGAAAAGATGATGATCCTTTTGAATAGAATCCAGAAGTGGCCTTTCAAGAATGGAAAGAGCAGTCAATTCAGACCCTTGCCCTGGAACTCCCTAATTTAGCTAAACCCTTTGACCTTTACATTCCCGGTGAAAGGTGAATCGCCATTGGAGAATTAGTGCAAAACCTGGGACCACTTGAAATGGAACAATGCAAGAATGCCATCCAGGTAGGATAAACTATGGTCACCAAGGGGCTTGGCCCACTGCCACATCTGGCCAAGATACTGGCGGTATCTAAAACCCTGGAAATCAGCAGCCCAAAAGGCCACCTCCCTCCTAAGGGAAAAGGACCCCACGTGGTGATCCTAACCACCAACCATGCCCTGAAGTTGCAGGGTTCGCTCCGTGGGCACACCGACCTCGAGTGAGGAGGCCCTCCAACTCCAACATCCAGAGAGATAACCGGGGGCAACAGGGCACCATGACGACTCGTGTGAACATCACTTGACCTGGACTTTCTCTCATAAAACAACAAGAGTGTGTCCCAAAAGAGTAGACTACTGCTTGCCGGACTTACTGCACCCAGAGGGGAGCTAATAATCTTGGCGGGGGAACCGTATATCACACTGTCACCATAGAAAAGCCTACAGACACCGTGATGATGGTGGCCAGTAAGACCGGCTGGACTCTTGTTTACTTCAAAAGGCTGTTGGCTCAGTGGCCATCATGGTCCTTGATCACCACTGACCCTGGACTGTCTGGGAGTTGAGCGGGCAGGGCTCTGACACCTGGTGCTGTTTGTACGTTAATTCAGGGGCCTAATTGAAGAAAGCGCAGACTACTGGTCAGAGCATCTAGGCTGGCAGAAACGGTCGGCCTAAGGTGGCCGAACAAATGTGGGGCGGGGTGAAACCGGCCCCCACAGCGTCTCTGCACATCTCTTTCCTGGACCCTTGAAGGTCATTAGAATCTATAACACTTCCAATGCTGGTGCTCAGGTGGACGAGCAGGGAGGCAGGGGGCCTGGGGACAATCAACGTCACCTGGAGGCTGCTGGGGAGAAGCTCTGACCCTCGCCCCAGGGTATGAGGGCTCCCAACTCAGCACTCAGCAGTTACAGAAGAAGGGTCTGCACCCTCAGCACTCCAAGAATGAGGAACGGGACAAAAGGCAGAGGGGGGGTTTGTCCCCAGCAAAGCCCATTAAAAATCCCTGGGAGATAAAAATAGAATCTGGGCAATAAAGTCAAGTCTAACCTTTTTTATCCTTTGTGCTTTGTCTAATTTCACGTGCTCCTAGGGTCCCGCATGCAGAGGTTCCACACCCGGCACTTCAGACCAGATTTCCTAGTGCAGAATGGCTGGGTCGACACCTCAGCTCCTGGGGCCCAGTGCAGACTCCGCGATATAGAGCCTGAGCTACAGCCAACCCGGCCCTCGAGAGCTCCGCCCCCTCCCTCCCACTGACTCTGACAGGATCTCTACACAGCAGCCCAGCCCACAGCCCACGGGGTAGTACATGCTCTCACCTCTCCATTCTCTGATCAAAATATAAAGTTTCCTTTGCTTGTGAACCAAACTCAGTCTCGATCTGTTGGCCCCAATGACACTGGGCAGGGGGACACTTGTTGGGGTCCACTCTGGAGGATCAGTAACAGAAATTGAGACTATTGTAACCTCAATGAACAGATGTGTGAGCCAAAGTGTAGTTAACATAGAACAGTGTATAAGGCTCGGGTAAAATAAGATGTTTCTAACACTTCCATTGGATATTTCCATCACTTTATTATAAGCAAGTTCAGTGAAAAGGTTTGTCTTATTTGTCAGCTCAATATTAGAGAAATGAAGTGATTTCTTTCCAAGGATGTACATCTAATAATCTTGGTTAAACCTTCAATCTTGTTTTAAATGCTTTTCCATTGAAAATGATACCTCTCTTTCAGCTCCCCCATTTCTGAGAAGTATAAAATCTTATAATTTATTATTACCAAAGGGGAAAGGTGGGAGGAGGGATAAATTAACAGTTTGGGATTAACACATACACACTGCTATGTATAAAATAGATCATCAACAAGGAACTACTGTATAGCACAGGGAACTACACTCAACATTTTGCAATAACCTATAAGGGGAAATAATCTGAAAAAGAATAGATATTTTTATTGACATCATCTATCAATGACAGTTAAAGTGTAACCTAAGGGAAGCTGGTGGTGAGTGCTTCTGACCCTGAAGACTTCAATCATCTAAAGTTTGGACTCTGCCTACTTCCCAAGGCCCTTAATGAACATATGTGTAGCCGTAGCTTAAAAAATTCCCCAGTTTGGGTTTCGGGGAGACACTGATTTTGAAAAAGCCCTGGTGTTCTCCTTACATGAATGGGACTCTTCCTACTGCTAAAACATGTCTGTCACACCCAGAGGATGGTATACCGTCTGATCGGGAAGAGTTTGGAAAAGGCATCTCATCTCCTCATCTCCTGGTGCTCGGGTTCACCCCTCCAGCGTCTTTACTAACAGTCTCCCCACTTGGAGATGTCAGCACTGTCAACATCCTGTTGCGTACAGTTTGGAATTTGTCCAGAGGATGAAGCGGAAGGATGAGGAACAATGAGAGACAAGTCCTACGTGTTCAGACAGGCACATGTCACTCTAATTTCCAATCAGGAAGACGAATTGACCAAAGGCTAGGGTTGCCCATGGAAACAGTATAGAGCTTGAGGAAATCCCGCTGCTTTGTGGCCAGTTCCCATAAACACAAGTTGAACAATAGAACTCAGGGGCAGTAAAATTCACAAAACTGCAGAGTTGAAAATATCCATCACTGAAAAATGTCTTGAGGAAAGTCAGAGAAAAGGACTTGTAAGCAAGGGAGAATGGCAGGAAAGGGATTTGAGGAGGTAGAAAGGACTCGCCATTAAGCACAAGAAAAGGAGCTGAACATTGCCAACATTGCAGTTGGCCAAAAAGGGTGTATGCGTTTTTTTGTGTATATATTCAAGAAAAGAGCGTACACCTTTTTAGCCAACCAAACAGGTGGGCACTGGAAGTCAATACTACAAAAGACATCACTTCGCATCAGTCAGAAGAGCCATCCTCATAAAGCGTAAACAACAGAAATGCAGGACAGGGCAAGGAGAAGAGGGAGCCCTGTGAGACTTATAGTGGAAATGTATATTGCCAACGGCCATTCTGGAGAAGTGTATTGTGTTTACTAAAGCATCTAAACAATGAGCTACAGAGCATAGGGCACTTGCACCCATGGGCGTATATCTTGGGAAAAACAAAAATCGAGAGGACACAGGCACCCCAATGTTTACCCCCTCTCTGTTTAAAAGATCCTCGACTAGGATATAACTTAAATGTCTCTGGAGGGAAAAAATGGATAGAGATGTGGTACTTAGGTAGAGTGGAATATTATTCAGCCTGGAAATCAATGAAATATGGCCAGCTGTAACAACTCCGGAGGAGTTACGTATGATCATTCTAAGTGACAGAATTCAAAAAGAAGAAGACACATATCATAAGATATCACTTAAAGGTGGAATCCAAAATGGCTACACATGAAATAAATTACAAAACAAAAACATAGTCAAATATGTAGAAAACACGCATAAGGCTGCTAAACGGGAAAGGTGGGGAGGGGTGAGGCATCATCCAGGAGGTTGAAATTAGCAAAGATACCATTCCAAATACCAAACTGATAATCAACAAGGCCTACACGGTAGCTAAAAGAACTGCACTCAGCACACTCAAGTCACCGGAAAAGAATATATACGACTGGTAAGAATCTGAAAAAGAATTTATTGATGTCTCTCTGTACGTGAATCAAGTGGATGTACAGCAGCAAGAAACAGAGCTTTGAAAATCAGCTGTAACCAATATAGTAATAAATTGAAAAAAATAAACGACAGAGAGACAGAGAAAACCTCTTACAACTTTTCCTCAGGGACGGTGATGCAACATGGATTGAACACATCTAGACCCACAGCAGGATGAGACATAAGGCTGGAAACTGTTTGCGCTAAGAGAAATGTGAGGTTGGGTGAGGAAATGCACACCCTTTAAAGTAATACTACCTGGTACCCATTCAATGGGTCCCAAATCTGCAGGTTCAAGGGATCTTCCTACAGCTAAAACATGCATGGAAAACCCAGAGGACTGTACACCATGTGATCGGGAGATGTGTCTAAAATGCACCTCATTTATCCTCTCCTGGTGCTCCTGTTCACCATTCCAGCCACGTTACTTAGAAGCTCCCCACTTGGAGAATCAGCACATTTAAACTTCTGTTTCACACATTTTGCAAATTGTGAGGAGGATGAACGGGAAGAGGGGGAACCAATGAGAGAAGAGTTGTAGGGGTTTGGACGGGCACATATCACTCTAATTTCCCATTAAGAATAAGAATTAAAAAAAGGCTCAGCCTGCCTCGCCGGAGCCAAAATAGGGCCTGAAGCAATCCTGCAGGTTTGAGGCCAGCTCACAAAAGAGCAACTTAAAACATGGAGCTCAGGGTCACTGCAATTCACAAACCTGCAGAGTTATAAATGAAAACTAACGTCCAAAAATATGTTGAGGTAAGGCAAAGAAGAGGATCTGAATGCAAGACAGAATTGCAAGAAACAGATTTCAAGAGATAGATTGGACTCGTCTTTAACGCACATGAAAAGCGGCAGAATTTCGACAATGATGCAGTTGGCCCAAAAGGGCGTATGCGATTTTTCCTGATTATATCCAGGAAAAAACGCATACGCACTTTATGGGCAACGAAGCAAGCAAGCAATGCAAATGTGCACAACAAAGAAGTCTCATTTCCCACCGGTCAAAAGGGCCATCCTAAAAAATTGTAAAAACCAGAAATGCAGGACAGGCCATGGAGAACAGGGAGCCTTTATACGCTGATGGGCAGTGTGTGAACTGCCGAGAGCCACTCTGGAGAAGTGTATGGTGGTTCCTAAATCATCTAAAAACAGAGCTACAGAGCATAGGACACTTCCAATCATGGGAGTATATCTAGGGAAGTCTAAAAATCAACAAGACACAAGCACACCACAGTTTAGGGCTACTCTGTTTACAAGAACCTCAACTTCAGTACACCTTAAATATCCCAGGAAAGAGAACAATGGATAAAGAAGATGTGGTACTTATGTACAATGGAATATCTCTTCACCATGAAATCAATGTAATAAGGCTAGTAGAAGGATAAAGAGTGGATTTAGGTCCGATAATACTACTTGAAATAAGTCAAACAGAAAAAGAAACATATCATAAGATATCACTTATAGAGGGAGGGTAAATATGGCTGCACAAGAAATGAATTACAGAACAGAACAGTGTCTCACATTTAGAAAACACACTTATGTCAGCTTAAGGGGAAAGGAGAGGTGGGGTGATGCATAAAACCAGAGTTTGAAATTAGCACAGATACCGTTCAAGAAACCAAATAGGTATTAGACAAGATCTACACCTTGCTCAATGAACTGGCCTCAACACACCCTATACACCGCAGAGAAATATATCTGAGTAATAAGAATCTTAAAACCCATGTATTGATATATCTCCATAAGGGAATCAAGTGTGTGCAGAGCGGCACAAACACAGCAGTGAAAATGAGCTAAACCCCATTATAGAAATAAATTTTAAAAACAAAACGCAGAAACAATGAAAGAGAGAAAAATTCTTACAAAATTCGCTCAGGGGCTGTGATGCAACCTGGATTGACCACATATAAACCCACAGCTGGATAAGACATAAGGCTGGACACTTGGGGCTGAGAGGATTGGTGAGCTTCGGTGAGCAACTGCCGAAAGTTTAATGCAATACTTCATGCTACTCATTCCAAGGGTCCCAACACTCCAGGTTGAAGGGAATCTTCCTACAGCTAAACCATGCTTGGGAAACCCAGCGACTGGTATACCATATGATCGGGAAAGGTTTCTAAAACACACCACATTTTTCCTCTCCTGGGGCTCCGGATCGACATTCCAGCCACTTTACTAACAACATCCCCACATGGAGAGTCAATGCCTTTAAGTTCTGGTATCGCACAGTCTTCAGTTAGTGCGGAGGATGAATGGGAATAGGGGGAACCAGTGAGAAACTAGCTGTAGCGGTTTCAATGGGCACATGTCACTCTAATTTCACATCAGTAAGAAGAATGAAGCAAAGGCACAGCAAGGTGTCCCAGAAGAAGAATAGGGCTTCAAGGAATCCTGTGGTTATGGGGCAAGATCACAAAACTAAGAGCTGAAAAATGGAGCTAAGGGCCACTGCAATTCAAAAACCTGACTTGTCCAAAAAGGCCGTATGTGTTTTTTCCTGAATATATTCAGGAAAAAACGCATACGCCCTTTTTGGCCAACCAAGCAAGCTTGCAAAGGAAATCTGCACTACAATGAAGTCTCAATTCCCCCTGGTCAAAAGGGCCATCTGAAAAAAGTGTAAAATCCATAAAGGCATGACAGGCCATGGAGAACTGGGAGCCATCTTATGCTGATGGGCAGGATGTAAATTGCCAACAGCCACTCTGGAGAAGTGTTTGGTGTTTCCTGAAACATCTAAAAAACAAAGCAACAGAGCCTAGGGCACTTCCACTTATGGTACTATAGTTTAGGGCAATTAAAATCAAAAAGACACAGCCACCCCAAAGTTTGGGATGGCTCTGTTTACAACAACCTCATATACGGTACAAGTTCAATATCGCAGAAAGTGAAAAATGGATAAAGAAGTTGTGGTACTTACGTACAATGCAATATCACTCAGCAATGAAATCTATGTCATCAGGCCCGTAGCAGCATAATGAGTGGACTAAGTACAATGAATCTAACTGAAATAAGTCACACAGAAAAAGAAACATCATAAGGTATCACTAATACACGGAATGTAAACTTGGCTACACAGGAACTGAATTCCAAAACAGAACAGGGTCTCAAATTTAGAAAACCAACTTATGCTTGCTTAAGGGGAAAGGTGAGTTGGGGTGCTGCATAAAACCAGAGATTGAAATGAGCACAGATAAAGTTCCTTAAGCCAAATATGGAATAGACAAGAGCTACTCCTTGCTCAACGAAATGGACTCAACACCCCATATTCAACGCCTAGGAATATACCTGACTAGTAAGAATCATAAAACCTATGGATTTATATATCTCTGTAAGAGAATCAAGAGTGTGTACAGCTGCATTAAAGCAGTGAAAATCAGGTAAATACCATAATAAAAATAAATTTCTTAAACAAAACACAATGACAGTGAAATAGAGAGAAATACTTAAGTAATCATTCAAGGCTTCTGATGCAACCTGCATTTACCACATCTACACCCAGAGCTGGGTGACACATAAGGCTGGACACTTGGGGCTCATAAGATTGGTGAGGTTCGGTGAGCAAATGAAGACCCTTTGAAGTCATATTGCATGGTACCCATTCCATGGGTCTCAACTCTCCAGGATTAAGGGATACTTCCTTCAGCTAAAACATGCATGTGGAACCCAGAGAATGATCAACCGTGTGATCGGGAGACGTGTTCCAATATGTGTCAGTTTTCGTCCCCTGGTACTCGGGTGCAACATGCCAGACGCTTTACTAACACTCTCCCGACTTGGAGAGTCAGTGCCTTTAACCTCCTGTTTGGCCCAGTTTGCAATTTCTGCGGAAGATGAACAGGAATAGGGAGAACCAATGACAGACTAGCTGGAGGTGTCTGGACGGGCAAATTTAACTCTCATTTCCCACCAGGAAGAGGAATTAACCAAAGGCTCAGCGTGCCGTGCCGGAACCAGATTAGGGCCTGAAGCCATCCTGCGGTGTTGCGGCCAGCTCACGAGAAAGCGAGTTGAAGAAAGGAGCTCAGGGGCACTGTAATTCACAAACCTGCAGAGTTATAAATGACAGCTATCGTCCAAAAATATACTGAAGTAAGGCTGCCAAGAGGACTTGAAAGCGGGGCAGAATTGCAGGAAACCGATTTCAGGAGGTAGACTGGAATTGCGTTTAAAGCATAGGAAAAGAGGCAGAACGTCCACAATGATGCACTTGGCCAAAAAGGGCGTATGCGTTTTTTCCTGAATATATTCAGGAAAAAACGCATACGCCCTTTTTGGCCAACCAAGCAAGCTTGCAAAGGAAATCTGCACTACAATGAAGTCTCACTTCCCCCCGGTCAAAAGGGCCATCTGAAAAAAGTGTAAAATCCAGAAAGGCAGGACAGGCCATGGAGAACTGGGAGCCTTGTTATGCTGATGGGCGGGATGTAAATTCCCAAGAGCCACTCGGGAGAAGTGTATGGTGTTTCCTGAAACATCTAAAAAACAAAGCAACAGAGCCTAGGGCACTTCCACTTATGGTCCTATAGCTTAGGGAAATTAAAATCAAAAGACACAGCCACCCCAAAGGTTGGGACGGCTCTGTTTACAAGAACCTGGTTTACGGTACAAGTTCAATATCGCAGAAAGTGAAAAATGGATAAAGAAGTTGTGGTACTTACGTACAATGCAGTATCACTCAGCAATGAAATCTATGTCATCAGGCCCGTAGCAGCATAATGAGTGGATTCAGGTACGATGATTCTAACTGAAATAAGTCACACAGGAAAAGAAACATCATAAGATATCACTAATACACGGAATGTAACCTTGGCTACACAGGAACTGAATTACAAAACAGAACAGGGTCTCAAATTTAGAAACCCAACTTATGCTTGCTTAAGGGGAAAGGTGAGTTGGGGTGCTGCATAAAACCAGAGATTGAAATGAGCACAGATAAAGTTCCTTAAGCCAAATATGGAATAGACAAGAGCTACTCCTTGCTCAACGAAATGGACTCAACACCCCATATTAAATGCCTAAGAGTGTACCTGACTAGGAAGTATCTTAAAACCTATGGATTGCTATGTCTCTGAAAGAGAATCAAGTGTGTGTACAGGGGCATAAACGCAGCAGTGATAGGATTGGAGAGGTTCGGTGAGCAAATGAAGACCCTTTGAAGTCATATTGCATGGTACCCATTCCACGGGTCTCAACTCTCCAGGTTGAAGGTATTCTTCCTTCAGCTAAAACATGCATGTGGAACCCAGAGTATGATCAACCGTGTGATCGGGAGACGTGTTCCAATATGTCTCAGTTTTCGTCCCCTGGTACTCGGGTGCAACATTCCAGACGCTTTACTAACACTCTCCCGACTTGGAGAGTCAGTGCCTTTAACCTCCTGTTTGGCCCAGTTTGCAATTTCTGCGGAAGATGAACAGGAATAGGGAGAACCAATGACAGACTAGCTGGAGGTGTCTGGACGGGCAAATTTAACTCTCATTTCCCACCAGGAAGAGGAATTAACCAAAGGCTCAGCGTGCCGTGCCGGAACCAGATTAGGGCCTGAAGCCATCCTGCGGTGTTGCGGCCAGCTCACGAGAAAGCGACTTGAAGAAAGGAGCTCGGGGCACTGTAATTCACAAACCTGCAGAGTTATAAATGACAGCTATCGTCCAAAAATATACTGAAGTAAGGCTGCCAAGAGGACTTGAAAGCGGGGCAGAATTGCAGGAAACCGATTTCAGGAGGTAGACTGGAATTGCATTGAAAGCATAGGAAAAGAGGCAGAACGTCCACAATGATGCACTTGGCCAAAAAGGGCGTATGCGTTTTTTCCTGAATATATTCAGGAAAAAACGCATACGCCCTTTTTGGCCAACCAAGCAAGCTTGCAAAGGAAATCTGCACTACAATGAAGTCTCACTTCCCCCCGGTCAAAAGGGCCATCTGAAAAAAGTGTAAAATCCAGAAAGGCAGGACAGGCCATGGAGAACTGGGAGCCTTGTTATGCTGATGGGCGGGATGTAAATTGCCAACAGCCACTGGGGAGAAGTGTATGGTGTTTCCTGAAACATCTAAAAAACAAAGCAACAGAGCCTAGGGCACTTCCACTTATGGTCCTATTGCTTAGTTAATTTGAAATCTAAAAGACACAGCCACCCCAAAGGTTGGGACGGTTCTTTTTACTGGAATCTCTTCTACGGCACAAGTTAAATATCCCAGAGAGCAAATAATGGATAAAGAAGTTGCGGTACTTATGTACAACAGAATACCACTCAGCAATGAAATCTATGTCATCAGGCCCGTACCAGCATAATGATTGGATTGAGGCACGATGATTCTAAGTGAAATAAGTCACACAGAAAAAGAAACATCATAAGGTATCACTAATACACGGAATGTGAACTTGGCTACACATGAACTGAATTACAAAACAGAACAGGGTCTCAAGTTTAGAAAACTAACTTATGCTTGCTTAAGGGAGAAGGTGAGTTGGGGTGCTGCATTAAACCAGAGTTTGAAA
Source organism: Lagenorhynchus albirostris (assembly GCF_949774975.1). Classification (NCBI taxonomy): domain Eukaryota; kingdom Metazoa; phylum Chordata; class Mammalia; order Artiodactyla; family Delphinidae; genus Lagenorhynchus; species Lagenorhynchus albirostris. The sequence goes on along the minus strand of NW_026783594.1, from coordinate 387,998 downwards.
TTAGCACAGATACCGTTCCATAAGCCAAATATGGAATAGACAAGACCTACCCCTTGCTCAACGAAATGGATTCAACAATGAGGTATCACCTCACACCTGGTAGAATAGGCATCATAGAAAATCTACAAGCAAAAAATGCTGGAAAGGGTGTGGAGAAAAGGAACCCTCTTCCACTATTGTTGGGAATATAAATTGATACAGTCACTATGGAGAACAATATGGAATTTCTTAAGAAACTAACAATAGAATTACCATATGATACAGCAATCCCACTACTGGACATATACCCAGACAAAACCATAAATCAAAAAGAGACATTCACCGCAATGTTCATTGCATCACTATTTACAATATCGAGGTAATGGAAGCAACCTAAATGCCCACAGACAGACGAATGCATAAAGCCGTGGTACATATATAAAATGGAATATTACTAAGCCATGAAAAGGAATGAAATTGGGTCATTTGTAGAGACGTCGATGCATCTAGAGACTGTCATACAGAGTGAAGTAAGTCAGAAAGAGAAAAACAAATCTTGTATATTCATGCATATATGTGGAACCTAGAAAACCTGTACAGATTAACCATTTTGCAAGGCATAAATAGAGCAACAGATGTAGACAACAAACGTATGGACAACAAGGGGGGAAAGCTGTTGGGGGGGGTGGTGGGAGGAGTTGAGAGACTGGGATTGGCATGTATACATTTATATGTATAAAATAGATAACCAATAAGAACCTGCTGTATAAAAATATAAAATAAAATTCAAAATTAAAAAGAAATAAAATTTAAAAAATAGAAAAAACAATTATTCCCTTCACATACATGTATTTATATGAATAAATTATTTCCATGCTTATATCTGTAAATACAAAAAAGAGGAATAAAATCTACCTTGAACCCAAAACGAAAAAGAGAAAAAAAACACAGAACCCACCAGTTCCACAGAGGAAAACCATATCAGGGCACTTGCTCCAGTTGTAAACAATTCTGAAGTTGGTCAGTGGTGGGGAATCATCTCCCATTCAGCCAGCAGCCCCCACGCAACAAGCGTCCTCATTGCAAAGCTGGGGCACCGTGCCGAGGCATCTGTGAGTAAACGTGAGCTGAGCCCCAGGCCAGTTGCTGCTGAACTATTCCCACCCATCCCAGGTAAAACACCTGAATATATACAAGGACTTGAAAGCCTAGAGGGAGGGCCATAGAGCCACACGAGTGACAGCATGCCGGCCGACTTGGTGCCTGCAGGCCAGCCAGGATGGTCCTGGCCCTGGGTGCTCTTCTGGAAGATTTCCATTTCCCTGCCTGAGATACCCGTCCTGTCCCTGCCCCCACTGCTTTTTTCCTTCCTCACCTCTGCCCAGGGAGAAATTCCAGCAGCAGGTATGGGTGACACATCTTCTTCTTTAGCAGGTGGCAGCCTGGCAACTGCTGCAGAAAGTCCAGCAGAGCCCCACTCACACTGGGCCACCCACAAAGCCGTGGCCTCTCACTCCCTCCCACCAGCCCAGCCCCGAGACTGCTGACAGGGCAGAGAAAATGGCGTCAGGCACGGCTGCAGGGGCTCTTGCTGCCTGGAGTGGTATTTATAGTGATCTCAACCCAGGCACACCTGGGGAGGGCTGGCCGGCACGGTAAGGCTGCCCAGGTCAGCCAATCATCACCCCTCAGGGGCTCACAGTTGCAGAAAATGGAACTTGCTGAACCGGCCAGGTCCAAGGAACAGGTGTGGGCTCCTGAGAGTCAGGATAGACAAGGGGCTGCAGCTTTGGCTTGTTTTCTAATCATTTTATCTGGCCCATGAGTGGGAGACAACTTCAAGAAAACCCTCTCCTAATGAGAGGAACCCAGGAGTCAGGGAGAGGAGGGGTGGGTGGTGGTTGGAGACAGAGGCCTGGTGCCCCGGGTGCAGTGGAAGTCTCTGGAAGACCAGGTGGAGGGAGGCCTCACGGAGTGATGCCCAGGGTCACAGACCTGTCGCAGCTGCTGTTTGTTAGTTCAAGTCCTGCTCTGAGGTGCTCTGTGTCAGCTCTGAGTGACAGGTGAGCTGGGGGTGCTCTGCAATGAGGGCTATGTGCACGGTTCCTGTGTGCCCAGCCCTGCCACGGTACCTGCAAGGGTAGCTCTGTATCCTGGGAGGGGCCTGACCACGAGAGCCCTGTGGGCTGGGGTGGGGGTGGGGTACCTGCCCAGGTGAGCTCCATATTCTGGGATTGGTCTGACCACGAGAGCCCCATGGGCTGCTGGGGACCTGGTAAAGGATGTCAGGACAGTCAGTGAAGCCACCGAGGATATACCTCCAGTTGCTCCTAATTCCTACACCCTGCTGGTCATTCTACCAACCACCAGGACATGGTATTCTGTATTAGTCTTCAATGATGCCTTCTTTTGTATTCCATTAGTCCCAGAGTCACAAGAAATTTTGGCTTGTGAGTGGCAGGACTCAACATACAACTAAAACAATACTTCCGGGCCGTCTGGCCCCAAGGGTGCAAAAATTCCCACACCATCTTTGGGGAAAGCTTAGCTAAAGACCTAAAAGTTCTACCTCTGGAAAAGGAAACCCTCCTTCAATATGCAGACGACATTCTGATCGCCAGCCCTACTAAGGAGGCCTCTGAACTACCAAGCCAATAAAGGATAGAAGTTGTCCAAGAAAAAGCTCAAATATCACAGACTGCCGTGACCTGCCTGGGCTTCATTCTCACAGAAGGTTGGAGAAGTCCATCCCAGGAAAGGGAAGAAACCATTTTCAGCCTTACCCCTTTCTAAAACTAGAAGACAGCTTAGGGGTTCCTGGGGAGGCCAGGGTTTGCTGCTTCTGGATCCCTAACTACAGTCTACTAGCTGGGCCTCTATATGAAACACTGAAAGGAAAAGATGATGATCCTTTTGAATAGAATCCAGAAGTGGCCTTTCAAGAATGGAAAGAGCAGTCAATTCAGACCCTTGCCCTGGAACTCCCTAATTTAGCTAAACCCTTTGACCTTTACATTCCCGGTGAAAGGTGAATCGCCATTGGAGAATTAGTGCAAAACCTGGGACCACTTGAAATGGAACAATGCAAGAATGCCATCCAGGTAGGATAAACTATGGTCACCAAGGGGCTTGGCCCACTGCCACATCTGGCCAAGATACTGGCGGTATCTAAAACCCTGGAAATCAGCAGCCCAAAAGGCCACCTCCCTCCTAAGGGAAAAGGACCCCACGTGGTGATCCTAACCACCAACCATGCCCTGAAGTTGCAGGGTTCGCTCCGTGGGCACACCGACCTCGAGTGAGGAGGCCCTCCAACTCCAACATCCAGAGAGATAACCGGGGGCAACAGGGCACCATGACGACTCGTGTGAACATCACTTGACCTGGACTTTCTCTCATAAAACAACAAGAGTGTGTCCCAAAAGAGTAGACTACTGCTTGCCGGACTTACTGCACCCAGAGGGGAGCTAATAATCTTGGCGGGGGAACCGTATATCACACTGTCACCATAGAAAAGCCTACAGACACCGTGATGATGGTGGCCAGTAAGACCGGCTGGACTCTTGTTTACTTCAAAAGGCTGTTGGCTCAGTGGCCATCATGGTCCTTGATCACCACTGACCCTGGACTGTCTGGGAGTTGAGCGGGCAGGGCTCTGACACCTGGTGCTGTTTGTACGTTAATTCAGGGGCCTAATTGAAGAAAGCGCAGACTACTGGTCAGAGCATCTAGGCTGGCAGAAACGGTCGGCCTAAGGTGGCCGAACAAATGTGGGGCGGGGTGAAACCGGCCCCCACAGCGTCTCTGCACATCTCTTTCCTGGACCCTTGAAGGTCATTAGAATCTATAACACTTCCAATGCTGGTGCTCAGGTGGACGAGCAGGGAGGCAGGGGGCCTGGGGACAATCAACGTCACCTGGAGGCTGCTGGGGAGAAGCTCTGACCCTCGCCCCAGGGTATGAGGGCTCCCAACTCAGCACTCAGCAGTTACAGAAGAAGGGTCTGCACCCTCAGCACTCCAAGAATGAGGAACGGGACAAAAGGCAGAGGGGGGGTTTGTCCCCAGCAAAGCCCATTAAAAATCCCTGGGAGATAAAAATAGAATCTGGGCAATAAAGTCAAGTCTAACCTTTTTTATCCTTTGTGCTTTGTCTAATTTCACGTGCTCCTAGGGTCCCGCATGCAGAGGTTCCACACCCGGCACTTCAGACCAGATTTCCTAGTGCAGAATGGCTGGGTCGACACCTCAGCTCCTGGGGCCCAGTGCAGACTCCGCGATATAGAGCCTGAGCTACAGCCAACCCGGCCCTCGAGAGCTCCGCCCCCTCCCTCCCACTGACTCTGACAGGATCTCTACACAGCAGCCCAGCCCACAGCCCACGGGGTAGTACATGCTCTCACCTCTCCATTCTCTGATCAAAATATAAAGTTTCCTTTGCTTGTGAACCAAACTCAGTCTCGATCTGTTGGCCCCAATGACACTGGGCAGGGGGACACTTGTTGGGGTCCACTCTGGAGGATCAGTAACAGAAATTGAGACTATTGTAACCTCAATGAACAGATGTGTGAGCCAAAGTGTAGTTAACATAGAACAGTGCATAGGGCTCGGGTAAAATAAGATGTTTCTAACACTTCCATTGGATATTTCCATCACTTTATTATAAGCAAGTTCAGTGAAAAGGTTTGTCTTATTTGTCAGCTCAATATTAGAGAAATGAAGTGATTTCTTTCCAAGGATGTACATCTAATAATCTTGGTTAAACCTTCAATCTTGTTTTAAATGCTTTTCCATTGAAAATGATACCTCTCTTTCAGCTCCCCCATTTCTGAGAAGTATAAAATCTTATAATTTATTATTACCAAAGGGGAAAGGTGGGAGGAGGGATAAATTAACAGTTTGGGATTAACACATACACACTGCTATGTATAAAATAGATCATCAACAAGGAACTACTGTATAGCACAGGGAACTACACTCAACATTTTGCAATAACCTATAAGGGGAAATAATCTGAAAAAGAATAGATATTTTTATTGACATCATCTATCAATGACAGTTAAAGTGTAACCTAAGGGAAGCTGGTGGTGAGTGCTTCTGACCCTGAAGACTTCAATCATCTAAAGTTTGGACTCTGCCTACTTCCCAAGGCCCTTAATGAACATATGTGTAGCCGTAGCTTAAAAAATTCCCCAGTTTGGGTTTCGGGGAGACACTGATTTTGAAAAAGCCCTGGTGTTCTCCTTACATGAATGGGACTCTTCCTACTGCTAAAACATGTCTGTCACACCCAGAGGATGGTATACCGTCTGATCGGGAAGAGTTTGGAAAAGGCATCTCATCTCCTCATCTCCTGGTGCTCGGGTTCACCCCTCCAGCGTCTTTACTAACAGTCTCCCCACTTGGAGATGTCAGCACTGTCAACATCCTGTTGCGTACAGTTTGGAATTTGTCCAGAGGATGAAGCGGAAGGATGAGGAACAATGAGAGACAAGTCCTACGTGTTCAGACAGGCACATGTCACTCTAATTTCCAATCAGGAAGACGAATTGACCAAAGGCTAGGGTTGCCCATGGAAACAGTATAGGGCTTGAGGAAATCCCACTGCTTTGTGGCCAGTTCCCATAAACACAAGTTGAACAATAGAACTCAGGGGCAGTAAAATTCACAAAACTGCAGAGTTGAAAATATCCATCACTGAAAAATGTCTTGAGGAAAGTCAGAGAAAAGGACTTGTAAGCAAGGGAGAATGGCAGGAAAGGGATTTGAGGAGGTAGAAAGGACTCGCCATTAAGCACAAGAAAAGGAGCTGAACATTGCCAACATTGCAGTTGTCCAAAAAGGGTGTATGCGTTTTTTTTGTGTATATATTCAAGAAAAGAGCGTACACCTTTTTAGCCAACCAAACAGGTGGGCACTGGAAGTCAATACTACAAAAGACATCACTTCGCATCAGTCAGAAGAGCCATCCTCATAAAGCGTAAACAACAGAAATGCAGGACAGGGCAAGGAGAAGAGGGAGCCCTGTGAGACTTATAGTGGAAATGTATATTGCCAACGGCCATTCTGGAGAAGTGTATTGTGTTTACTAAAGCATCTAAACAATGAGCTACAGAGCATAGGGCACTTGCACCCATGGGCGTATATCTTGGGAAAAACAAAAATCGAGAGGACACAGGCACCCCAATGTTTACCCCCTCTCTGTTTAAAAGATCCTCGACTAGGATATAACTTAAATGTCTCTGGAGGGAAAAAATGGATAGAGATGTGGTACTTAGGTAGAGTGGAATATTATTCAGCCTGGAAATCAATGAAATATGGCCAGCTGTAACAACTCCGGAGGAGTTACGTATGATCATTCTAAGTGACAGAATTCAAAAAGAAGAAGACACATATCATAAGATATCACTTAAAGGTGGAATCCAAAATGGCTACACATGAAATAAATTACAAAACAAAAACATAGTCAAATATGTAGAAAACACGCATAAGGCTGCTAAACGGGAAAGGTGGGGAGGGGTGAGGCATCATCCAGGAGGTTGAAATTAGCAAAGATACCATTCCAAATACCAAACTGATAATCAACAAGGCCTACACGGTAGCTAAAAGAACTGCACTCAGCACACTCAAGTCACCGGAAAAGAATATATACGACTGGTAAGAATCTGAAAAAGAATTTATTGATGTCTCTCTGTACGTGAATCAAGTGGATGTACAGCAGCAAGAAACAGAGCTTTGAAAATCAGCTGTAACCAATATAGTAATAAATTGAAAAAAATAAACGACAGAGAGACAGAGAAAACCTCTTACAACTTTTCCTCAGGGACGGTGATGCAACATGGATTGAACACATCTAGACCCACAGCAGGATGAGACATAAGGCTGGAAACTGTTTGCGCTAAGAGAAATGTGAGGTTGGGTGAGGAAATGCACACCCTTTAAAGTAATACTACCTGGTACCCATTCAATGGGTCCCAAATCTGCAGGTTCAAGGGATCTTCCTACAGCTAAAACATGCATGGAAAACCCAGAGGACTGTACACCATGTGATCGGGAGATGTGTCTAAAATGCACCTCATTTATCCTCTCCTGGTGCTCCTGTTCACCATTCCAGCCACGTTACTTAGAAGCTCCCCACTTGGAGAATCAGCACATTTAAACTTCTGTTTCACACATTTTGCAAATTGTGAGGAGGATGAACGGGAAGAGGGGGAACCAATGAGAGAAGAGTTGTAGGGGTTTGGACGGGCACATATCACTCTAATTTCCCATTAAGAATAAGAATTAAAAAAAGGCTCAGCCTGCCTCGCCGGAGCCAAAATAGGGCCTGAAGCAATCCTGCGGGTTTGAGGCCAGCTCACAAAAGAGCAACTTAAAACATGGAGCTCAGGGTCACTGCAATTCACAAACCTGCAGAGTTATAAATGAAAACTAACGTCCAAAAATATGTTGAGGTAAGGCAAAGAAGAGGATCTGAATGCAAGACAGAATTGCAAGAAACAGATTTCAAGAGATAGATTGGACTCGTCTTTAACGCACATGAAAAGCGGCAGAATTTCGACAATGATGCAGTTGGCCCAAAAGGGCGTATGCGATTTTTCCTGATTATATCCAGGAAAAAACGCATACGCACTTTATGGGCAACGAAGCAAGCAAGCAATGCAAATGTGCACAACAAAGAAGTCTCATTTCCCACCGGTCAAAAGGGCCATCCTAAAAAATTGTAAAAACCAGAAATGCAGGACAGGCCATGGAGAACAGGGAGCCTTTATACGCTGATGGGCAGTGTGTGAACTGCCGAGAGCCACTCTGGAGAAGTGTATGGTGGTTCCTAAATCATCTAAAAACAGAGCTACAGAGCATAGGACACTTCCAATCATGGGAGTATATCTAGGGAAGTCTAAAAATCAACAAGACACAAGCACACCACAGTTTAGGGCTACTCTGTTTACAAGAACCTCAACTTCAGTACACCTTAAATATCCCAGGAAAGAGAACAATGGATAAAGAAGATGTGGTACTTATGTACAATGGAATATCTCTTCACCATGAAATCAATGTAATAAGGCTAGTAGAAGGATAAAGAGTGGATTTAGGTCCGATAATACTACTTGAAATAAGTCAAACAGAAAAAGAAACATATCATAAGATATCACTTATAGAGGGAGGGTAAATATGGCTGCACAAGAAATGAATTACAGAACAGAACAGTGTCTCACATTTAGAAAACACACTTATGTCAGCTTAAGGGGAAAGGAGAGGTGGGGTGATGCATAAAACCAGAGTTTGAAATTAGCACAGATACCGTTCAAGAAACCAAATAGGTATTAGACAAGATCTACACCTTGCTCAATGAACTGGCCTCAACACACCCTATACACCGCAGAGAAATATATCTGAGTAATAAGAATCTTAAAACCCATGTATTGATATATCTCCATAAGGGAATCAAGTGTGTGCAGAGCGGCACAAACACAGCAGTGAAAATGAGCTAAACCCCATTATAGAAATAAATTTTAAAAACAAAACGCAGAAACAATGAAAGAGAGAAAAATTCTTACAAAATTCGCTCAGGGGCTGTGATGCAACCTGGATTGACCACATATAAACCCACAGCTGGATAAGACATAAGGCTGGACACTTGGGGCTGAGAGGATTGGTGAGCTTCGGTGAGCAACTGCCGAAAGTTTAATGCAATACTTCGTGCTACTCATTCCAAGGGTCCCAACACTCCAGGTTGAAGGGAATCTTCCTACAGCTAAACCATGCTTGGGAAACCCAGCGACTGATCGGGAAAGGTTTCTAAAACGCACCACATTTTTCCTCTCCTGGGGCTCCGGATCGACATTCCAGCCGCTTTACTAACAACATCCCCACATGGAGAGTCAATGCCTTTAAGTTCTGGTATCGCACAGTCTTCAGTTAGTGCGGAGGATGAATGGGAATAGGGGGAACCAGTGAGAAACTAGCTGTAGCGGTTTCAATGGGCACATGTCACTCTAATTTCACATCAGTAAGAAGAATGAACCAAAGGCACAGCAAGGTGCCCCAGAAGAAGAATAGGGCTTCAAGGAATCCTGTGGTTATGGGGCAAGATCACAAAACTAAGAGCTGAAAAATGGAGCTAAGGGCCACTGCAATTCAAAAACCTGACTTGCCCAAAAAGGGCGTATGTGTTTTTTCCTGAATATATTCAGGAAAAAACGCATACGCCCTTTTTGGCCAACCAAGCAAGCTTGCAAAGGAAATCTGCACTACAATGAAGTCTCAATTCCCCCTGGTCAAAAGGGCCATCTGAAAAAAGTGTAAAAGCTGGAGGTGTCTGGACGGGCAAATTTAACTCTCATTTCCCACCAGGAAGAGGAATTAACCAAAGGCTCAGCATGCCGTGCCGGAACCAGATTAGGGCCTGAAGCCATCCTGCGGTGTTGCGGCCAGCTCACGAGAAAGCGAGTTGAAGAAAGGAGCTCAGGGGCACTGTAATTCACAAACCTGCAGAGTTATAAATGACAGCTATCGTCCAAAAATATACTGAAGTAAGGCTGCCAAGAGGACTTGAAAGCGGGGCAGAATTGCAGGAAACCGATTTCAGGAGGTAGACTGGAATTGCATTGAAAGCATAGGAAAAGAGGCAGAACGTCCACAATGATGCACTTGGCCAAAAAGGGCGTATGCGTTTTTTCCTGAATATATTCAGGAAATATATTTTCCTGAATATATTTTCCTGAATATATTCAGGAAAAAACGCATACGCCCTTTTTGGCCAACCAAGCAAGCTTGCAAAGGAAATCTGCACTACAATGAAGTCTCACTTCCCCCCGGTCAAAAGGGCCATCTGAAAAAAGTGTAAAATCCAGAAAGGCAGGACAGGCCATGGAGAACTGGGAGCCTTGTTATGCTGATGGGCGGGATGTCAATTGCCAACAGCCACTCGGGAGAAGTGTATGGTGTTTCCTGAAACATCTAAAAAACAAAGCAACAGAGCCTAGGGCACTTCCACTTATGGTCCTATAGCTTAGGGAAATTAAAATCAAAAAGACACAGCCACCCCAAAAGTTGGGACGGCTCTGTTTACAAGAACATGGTTTACGGTACAAGTTCAATATCGCAGAAAGTGAAAAATAGATAGTGAAGTTGTGGTACTTACATACAATGCAGTATCACTCAGCAAAGAAATCTATGTCATCAGGCCCGTAGCAGCATAATGAGTGGATTCAGGTATGATGATTCTAACTGAAATAAGTCACACAGGAAAAGAAACATCATAAGATATCACTAATACACGGAATGTAAACTTGGCTTCATAGGAACTGAATTCCAAAACAGAACAGGTTCTCAGATTTAGAAAACAAACTTATGCTTGCTTAAGGGGAAAGGTGAGTTGGGGTGCTGCATAAAACCAGAGATTGAAATGAGCACAGATAAAGTTCCTTAAGCCAAATATGGAATAGACAAGAGCTACTCCTTGCTCAACGAAATGGACTCAACACCCCATATTAAATGCCTAAGAGTGTACCTGACTAGGAAGTATCTGAAACCCTATGGATTGCTATGTCTCCGAAAGAGAATCAAGCGTGTGTACAGGGGCATAAACGCAGCAGTGATAGGATTGGAGAAGTTCGGTGAGCAAATGAAGACCCTTTGAAGTCATATTGCATGGTACCCATTCCACGGGTCTCAACTCTCCAGGTTTAAGGTATTCTTCCTTCAGCTAAAACATGCATGTGGAACCCAGAGTATGATCAACCGTGTGATCGGGAGACGTGTTCCAATATGTGTCAGTTTTCGTCCCCTGGTACTCGGGTGCAACATGCCAGACGCTTTACTAACACTCTCCCGACTTGGAGAGTCAGTGCCTTTAACCTCCTGTTTGGCCCAGTTTGCAATTTCTGCGGAAGATGAACAGGAATAGGGAGAACCAATGACAGACTAGCTGGAGGTGTCTGGACGGGCAAATTTAACTCTCATTTCCCACCAGGAAGAGGAATTAACCAAAGGCTCAGCGTGCCGTGCCGGAACCAGATTAGGGCCTGAAGCCATCCTGCGGTGTTGCGGCCAGCTCACGAGAAAGCGAGTTGAAGAAAGGAGCTCAGGGGCACTGTAATTCACAAACCTGCAGAGTTATAAATGACAGCTATCGTCCAAAAATATACTGAAGTAAGGCTGCCAAGAGGACTTGAAAGTGGGGCAGAATTGCAGGAAACCGATTTCAGGAGGTAGACTGGAATTGCGTTTAAAGCATAGGAAAAGAGGCAGAACGTCCACAATGATGCACTTGGCCAAAAAGGGCGTATGCGTTTTTTCCTGAATATATTCAGGAAAAAACGCATACGCCCTTTTTGGCCAACCAAGCAAGCTTGCAAAGGAAATCTGCACTACAATGAAGTCTCACTTCCCCCCGGTCAAAAGGGCCATCTGAAAAAAGTGTAAAATCCAGAAAGGCAGGACAGGCCATGGAGAACTGGGAGCCTTGTTATGCTGATGGGCGGGATGTAAATTCCCAAGAGCCACTCGGGAGAAGTGTATGGTGTTTCCTGAAACATCTAAAAAACAAAGCAACAGAGCCTAGGGCACTTCCACTTATGGTCCTATAGCTTAGGGAAATTAAAATCAAAAAGACACAGCCACCCCAAAGGTTGGGACGGCTCTGTTTACAAGAACCTGGTTTACGGTACAAGTTCAATATCGCAGAAAGTGAAAAATGGATAAAGAAGTTGTGGTACTTACGTACAATGCAGTATCACTCAGCAATGAAATCTATGTCATCAGGCCCGTAGCAGCATAATGAGTGGATTCAGGTACGATGATTCTAACTGAAATAAGTCACACAGGAAAAGAAACATCATAAGATATCACTAATACACGGAATGTAACCTTGGCTACACAGGAACTGAATTACAAAACAGAACAGGGTCTCAAATTTAGAAACCCAACTTATGCTTGCTTAAGGGGAAAGGTGAGTTGGGGTGCTGCATAAAACCAGAGATTGAAATGAGCACAGATAAAGTTCCTTAAGCCAAATATGGAATAGACAAGAGCTACTCCTTGCTCAACGAAATGGACTCAACACCCCATATTAAATGCCTAAGAGTGTACCTGACTAGGAAGTATCTTAAAACCTATGGATTGCTATGTCTCTGAAAGAGAATCAAGTGTGTGTACAGGGGCATAAACGCAGCAGTGATAGGATTGGAGAGGTTCGGTGAGCAAATGAAGACCCTTTGAAGTCATATTGCATGGTACCCATTCCACGGGTCTCAACTCTCCAGGTTGAAGGTATTCTTCCTTCAGCTAAAACATGCATGTGGAACCCAGAGTATGATCAACCGTGTGATCGGGAGACGTGTTCCAATATGTCTCAGTTTTCGTCCCCTGGTACTCGGGTGCAACATTCCAGACGCTTTACTAACACTCTCCCGACTTGGAGAGTCAGTGCCTTTAACCTCCTGTTTGGCCCAGTTTGCAATTTCTGCGGAAGATGAACAGGAATAGGGAGAACCAATGACAGACTAGCTGGAGGTGTCTGGACGGGCAAATTTAACTCTCATTTCCCACCAGGAAGAGGAATTAACCAAAGGCTCAGCGTGCCGTGCCGGAACCAGATTAGGGCCTGAAGCCATCCTGCGGTGTTGCGGCCAGCTCACGAGAAAGCGACTTGAAGAAAGGAGCTCGGGGCACTGTAATTCACAAACCTGCAGAGTTATAAATGACAGCTATCGTCCAAAAATATACTGAAGTAAGGCTGCCAAGAGGACTTGAAAGCGGGGCAGAATTGCAGGAAACCGATTTCAGGAGGTAGACTGGAATTGCATTTAAAGCATAGGAAAAGAGGCAGAACGTCCACAATGATGCACTTGGCCAAAAAGGGCGTATGCGTTTTTTCCTGAATATATTCAGGAAAAAACGCATACGCCCTTTTTGGCCAACCAAGCAAGCTTGCAAAGGAAATCTGCACTACAATGAAGTCTCACTTCCCCCCGGTCAAAAGGGCCATCTGAAAAAAGTGTAAAATCCAGAAAGGCAGGACAGGCCATGGAGAACTGGGAGCCTTGTTATGCTGATGGGCGGGATGTAAATTGCCAACAGCCACTCGGGAGAAGTGTATGGTGTTTCCTGAAACATCTAAAAAACAAAGCAACAGAGCCTAGGGCACTTCCACTTATGGTCCTATTGCTTAGTTAATTTGAAATCTAAAAGACACAGCCACCCCAAAGGTTGGGACGGTTCTTTTTACTGGAATCTCTTCTACGGCACAAGTTAAATATCCCAGAGAGCAAATAATGGATAAAGAAGTTGCGGTACTTATGTACAACAGAATACCACTCAGCAATGAAATCTATGTCATCAGGCCCGTACCAGCATAATGATTGGATTGAGGCACGATGATTCTAAGTGAAATAAGTCACACAGAAAAAGAAACATCATAAGGTATCACTAATACACGGAATGTGAACTTGGCTACACATGAACTGAATTACAAAACAGAACAGGGTCTCAAGTTTAGAAAACTAACTTATGCTTGCTTAAGGGAGAAGGTGAGTTGGGGTGCTGCATTAAACCAGAGTTTGAAATTAGCACAGATACCGTTCCATAAGCCAAATATGGAATAGACAAGACCTACCCCTTGCTCAACGAAATGGATTCAACAATGAGGTATCACCTCACACCTGGTAGAATAGGCATCATAGAAAATCTACAAGCAAAAAATGCTGGAAAGGGTGTGGAGAAAAGGAACCCTCTTCCACTATTGTTGGGAATATAAATTGATACAGTCACTATGGAGAACAATATGGAATTTCTTAAGAAACTAACAATAGAATTACCATATGATACAGCAATCCCACTACTGGACATATACCCAGACAAAACCATAAATCAAAAAGAGACATTCACCGCAATGTTCATTGCATCACTATTTACAATATCGAGGTAATGGAAGCAACCTAAATGCCCACAGACAGACGAATGCATAAAGCCGTGGTACATATATAAAATGGAATATTACTAAGCCATGAAAAGGAATGAAATTGGGTCATTTGTAGAGACGTCGATGCATCTAGAGACTGTCATACAGAGTGAAGTAAGTCAGAAAGAGAAAAACAAATCTTGTATATTCATGCATATATGTGGAACCTAGAAAACCTGTACAGATTAACCATTTTGCAAGGCATAAATAGAGCAACAGATGTAGACAACAAACGTATGGACAACAAGGGGGGAAAGCTGTTGGGGGGGGTGGTGGGAGGAGTTGAGAGACTGGGATTGGCATGTATACATTTATATGTATAAAATAGATAACCAATAAGAACCTGCTGTATAAAAATATAAAATAAAATTCAAAATTAAAAAGAAATAAAATTTAAAAAATAGAAAAAACAATTATTCCCTTCACATACATGTATTTATATGAATAAATTATTTCCATGCTTATATCTGTAAATACAAAAAAGAGGAATAAAATCTACCTTGAACCCAAAACGAAAAAGAGAAAAAAAACACAGAACCCACCAGTTCCACAGAGGAAAACCATATCAGGGCACTTGCTCCAGTTGTAAACAATTCTGAAGTTGGTCAGTGGTGGGGAATCGTCTCCCATTCAGCCAGCAGCCCCCACGCAACAAGCGTCCTCATTGCAAAGCTGGGGCACCGTGCCGAGGCATCTGTGAGTAAACGTGAGCTGAGCCCCAGGCCAGTTGCTGCTGAACTATTCCCACCCATCCCAGGTAAAACACCTGAATATATACAAGGACTTGAAAGCCTAGAGGGAGGGCCATAGAGCCACACGAGTGACAGCATGCCGGCCGACTTGGTGCCTGCAGGCCAGCCAGGATGGTCCTGGCCCTGGGTGCTCTTCTGGAAGATTTCCATTTCCCTGCCTGAGATACCCGTCCTGTCCCTGCCCCCACTGCTTTTTTCCTTCCTCACCTCTGCCCAGGGAGAAATTCCAGCAGCAGGTATGGGTGACACATCTTCTTCTTTAGCAGGTGGCAGCCTGGCAACTGCTGCAGAAAGTCCAGCAGAGCCCCACTCACACTGGGCCACCCACAAAGCCGTGGCCTCTCACTCCCTCCCACCAGCCCAGCCCCGAGACTGCTGACAGGGCAGAGAAAATGGCGTCAGGCACGGCTGCAGGGGCTCTTGCTGCCTGGAGTGGTATTTATAGTGATCTCAACCCAGGCACACCTGGGGAGGGCTGGCCGGCACGGTAAGGCTGCCCAGGTCAGCCAATCATCACCCCTCAGGGGCTCACAGTTGCAGAAAATGGAACTTGCTGAACCGGCCAGGTCCAAGGAACAGGTGTGGGCTCCTGAGAGTCAGGATAGACAAGGGGCTGCAGCTTTGGCTTGTTTTCTAATCATTTTATCTGGCCCATGAGTGGGAGACAACTTCAAGAAAACCCTCTCCTAATGAGAGGAACCCAGGAGTCAGGGAGAGGAGGGGTGGGTGGTGGTTGGAGACAGAGGCCTGGTGCCCCGGGTGCAGTGGAAGTCTCTGGAAGACCAGGTGGAGGGAGGCCTCACGGAGTGATGCCCAGGGTCACAGACCTGTCGCAGCTGCTGTTTGTTAGTTCAAGTCCTGCTCTGAGGTGCTCTGTGTCAGCTCTGAGCGACAGGTGAGCTGGGGGTGCTCTGCAATGAGGGCTATGTGCACGGTTCCTGTGTGCCCAGCCCTGCCACGGTACCTGCAAGGGTAGCTCTGTATCCTGGGAGGGGCCTGACCACGAGAGCCCTGTGGGCTGGGGTGGGGGTGGGGTACCTGCCCAGGTGAGCTCCATATTCTGGGATTGGTCTGACCACGAGAGCCCCATGGGCTGCTGGGGACCTGGTAAAGGATGTCAGGACAGTCAGTGAAGCCACCGAGGATATACCTCCAGTTGCTCCTAATTCCTACACCCTGCTGGTCATTCTACCAACCACCAGGACATGGTATTCTGTATTAGTCTTCAATGATGCCTTCTTTTGTATTCCATTAGTCCCAGAGTCACAAGAAATTTTGGCTTGTGAGTGGCAGGACTCAACATACAACGAAAACAATACTTCCGGGCCGTCTGGCCCCAAGGGTGCAAAAATTCCCACACCATCTTTGGGGAAAGCTTAGCTAAAGACCTAAAAGTTCTACCTCTGGAAAAGGAAACCCTCCTTCAATATGCAGACGACATTCTGATCGCCAGCCCTACTAAGGAGGCCTCTGAACTACCAAGCCAATAAAGGATAGAAGTTGTCCAAGAAAAAGCTCAAATATCACAGACTGCCGTGACCTGCCTGGGCTTCATTCTCACAGAAGGTTGGAGAAGTCCATCCCAGGAAAGGGAAGAAACCATTTTCAGCCTTACCCCTTTCTAAAACTAGAAGACAGCTTAGGGGTTCCTGGGGAGGCCAGGGTTTGCTGCTTCTGGATCCCTAACTACAGTCTACTAGCTGGGCCTCTATATGAAACACTGAAAGGAAAAGATGATGATCCTTTTGAATAGAATCCAGAAGTGGCCTTTCAAGAATGGAAAGAGCAGTCAATTCAGACCCTTGCCCTGGAACTCCCTAATTTAGCTAAACCCTTTGACCTTTACATTCCCGGTGAAAGGTGAATCGCCATTGGAGAATTAGTGCAAAACCTGGGACCACTTGAAATGGAACAATGCAAGAATGCCATCCAGGTAGGATAAACTATGGTCACCAAGGGGCTTGGCCCACTGCCACATCTGGCCAAGATACTGGCGGTATCTAAAACCCTGGAAATCAGCAGCCCAAAAGGCCACCTCCCTCCTAAGGGAAAAGGACCCCACGTGGTGATCCTAACCACCAACCATGCCCTGAAGTTGCAGGGTTCGCTCCGTGGGCACACCGACCTCGAGTGAGGAGGCCCTCCAACTCCAACATCCAGAGAGATAACCGGGGGCAACAGGGCACCATGACGACTCGTGTGAACATCACTTGACCTGGACTTTCTCTCATAAAACAACAAGAGTGTGTCCCAAAAGAGTAGACTACTGCTTGCCGGACTTACTGCACCCAGAGGGGAGCTAATAATCTTGGCGGGGGAACCGTATATCACACTGTCACCATAGAAAAGCCTACAGACACCGTGATGATGGTGGCCAGTAAGACCGGCTGGACTCTTGTTTACTTCAAAAGGCTGTTGGCTCAGTGGCCATCATGGTCCTTGATCACCACTGACCCTGGACTGTCTGGGAGTTGAGCGGGCAGGGCTCTGACACCTGGTGCTGTTTGTACGTTAATTCAGGGGCCTAATTGAAGAAAGCGCAGACTACTGGTCAGAGCATCTAGGCTGGCAGAAACGGTCGGCCTAAGGTGGCCGAACAAATGTGGGGCGGGGTGAAACCGGCCCCCACAGCGTCTCTGCACATCTCTTTCCTGGACCCTTGAAGGTCATTAGAATCTATAACACTTCCAATGCTGGTGCTCAGGTGGACGAGCAGGGAGGCAGGGGGCCTGGGGACAATCAACGTCACCTGGAGGCTGCTGGGGAGAAGCTCTGACCCTCGCCCCAGGGTATGAGGGCTCCCAACTCAGCACTCAGCAGTTACAGAAGAAGGGTCTGCACCCTCAGCACTCCAAGAATGAGGAACGGGACAAAAGGCAGAGGGGGGGTTTGTCCCCAGCAAAGCCCATTAAAAATCCCTGGGAGATAAAAATAGAATCTGGGCAATAAAGTCAAGTCTAACCTTTTTTATCCTTTGTGCTTTGTCTAATTTCACGTGCTCCTAGGGTCCCGCATGCAGAGGTTCCACACCCAGCACTTCAGACCAGATTTCCTAGTGCAGAATGGCTGGGTCGACACCTCAGCTCCTGGGGCCCAGTGCAGACTCCGCGATATAGAGCCTGAGCTACAGCCAACCCGGCCCTCGAGAGCTCCGCCCCCTCCCTCCCACTGACTCTGACAGGATCTCTACACAGCAGCCCAGCCCACAGCCCACGGGGTAGTACATGCTCTCACCTCTCCATTCTCTGATCAAAATATAAAGTTTCCTTTGCTTGTGAACCAAACTCAGTCTCGATCTGTTGGCCCCAATGACACTGGGCAGGGGGACACTTGTTGGGGTCCACTCTGGAGGATCAGTAACAGAAATTGAGACTATTGTAACCTCAATGAACAGATGTGTGAGCCAAAGTGTAGTTAACATAGAACAGTGCATAAGGCTCGGGTAAAATAAGATGTTTCTAACACTTCCATTGGATATTTCCATCACTTTATTATAAGCAAGTTCAGTGAAAAGGTTTGTCTTATTTGTCAGCTCAATATTAGAGAAATGAAGTGATTTCTTTCCAAGGATGTACATCTAATAATCTTGGTTAAACCTTCAATCTTGTTTTAAATGCTTTTCCATTGAAAATGATACCTCTCTTTCAGCTCCCCCATTTCTGAGAAGTATAAAATCTTATAATTTATTATTACCAAAGGGGAAAGGTGGGAGGAGGGATAAATTAACAGTTTGGGATTAACACATACACACTGCTATGTATAAAATAGATCATCAACAAGGAACTACTGTATAGCACAGGGAACTACACTCAACATTTTGCAATAACCTATAAGGGGAAATAATCTGAAAAAGAATAGATATTTTTATTGACATCATCTATCAATGACAGTTAAAGTGTAACCTAAGGGAAGCTGGTGGTGAGTGCTTCTGACCCTGAAGACTTCAATCATCTAAAGTTTGGACTCTGCCTACTTCCCAAGGCCCTTAATGAACATATGTGTAGCCGTAGCTTAAAAAATTCCCCAGTTTGGGTTTCGGGGAGACACTGATTTTGAAAAAGCCCTGGTGTTCTCCTTACATGAATGGGACTCTTCCTACTGCTAAAACATGTCTGTCACACCCAGAGGATGGTATACCGTCTGATCGGGAAGAGTTTGGAAAAGGCATCTCATCTCCTCATCTCCTGGTGCTCGGGTTCACCCCTCCAGCGTCTTTACTAACAGTCTCCCCACTTGGAGATGTCAGCACTGTCAACATCCTGTTGCGTACAGTTTGGAATTTGTCCAGAGGATGAAGCGGAAGGATGAGGAACAATGAGAGACAAGTCCTACGTGTTCAGACAGGCACATGTCACTCTAATTTCCAATCAGGAAGACGAATTGACCAAAGACTAGGGTTGCCCATGGAAACAGTATAGAGCTTGAGGAAATCCCGCTGCTTTGTGGCCAGTTCCCATAAACACAAGTTGAACAATAGAACTCAGGGGCAGTAAAATTCACAAAACTGCAGAGTTGAAAATATCCATCACTGAAAAATGTCTTGAGGAAAGTCAGAGAAAAGGACTTGTAAGCAAGGGAGAATGGCAGGAAAGGGATTTGAGGAGGTAGAAAGGACTCGCCATTAAGCACAAGAAAAGGAGCTGAACATTGCCAACATTGCAGTTGGCCAAAAAGGGTGTATGCGTTTTTTTGTGTATATATTCAAGAAAAGAGCGTACACCTTTTTAGCCAACCAAACAGGTGGGCACTGGAAGTCAATACTACAAAAGACATCACTTCGCATCAGTCAGAAGAGCCATCCTCATAAAGCGTAAACAACAGAAATGCAGGACAGGGCAAGGAGAAGAGGGAGCCCTGTGAGACTTATAGTGGAAATGTATATTGCCAACGGCCATTCTGGAGAAGTGTATTGTGTTTACTAAAGCATCTAAACAATGAGCTACAGAGCATAGGGCACTTGCACCCATGGGCGTATATCTTGGGAAAAACAAAAATCGAGAGGACACAGGCACCCCAATGTTTACCCCCTCTCTGTTTAAAAGATCCTCGACTAGGATATAACTTAAATGTCTCTGGAGGGAAAAAATGGATAGAGATGTGGTACTTAGGTAGAGTGGAATATTATTCAGCCTGGAAATCAATGAAATATGGCCAGCTGTAACAACTCCGGAGGAGTTACGTATGATCATTCTAAGTGACAGAATTCAAAAAGAAGAAGACACATATCATAAGATATCACTTAAAGGTGGAATCCAAAATGGCTACACATGAAATAAATTACAAAACAAAAACATAGTCAAATATGTAGAAAACACGCATAAGGCTGCTAAACGGGAAAGGTGGGGAGGGGTGAGGCATCATCCAGGAGGTTGAAATTAGCAAAGATACCATTCCAAATACCAAACTGATAATCAACAAGGCCTACACGGTAGCTAAAAGAACTGCACTCAGCACACTCAAGTCACCGGAAAAGAATATATACGACTGGTAAGAATCTGAAAAAGAATTTATTGATGTCTCTCTGTACGTGAATCAAGTGGATGTACAGCAGCAAGAAACAGAGCTTTGAAAATCAGCTGTAACCAATATAGTAATAAATTGAAAAAAATAAACGACAGAGAGACAGAGAAAACCTCTTACAACTTTTCCTCAGGGACGGTGATGCAACATGGATTGAACACATCTAGACCCACAGCAGGATGAGACATAAGGCTGGAAACTGTTTGCGCTAAGAGAAATGTGAGGTTGGGTGAGGAAATGCACACCCTTTAAAGTAATACTACCTGGTACCCATTCAATGGGTCCCAAATCTGCAGGTTCAAGGGATCTTCCTACAGCTAAAACATGCATGGAAAACCCAGAGGACTGTACACCATGTGATCGGGAGATGTGTCTAAAATGCACCTCATTTATCCTCTCCTGGTGCTCCTGTTCACCATTCCAGCCACGTTACTTAGAAGCTCCCCACTTGGAGAATCAGCACATTTGAACTTCTGTTTCACACATTTTGCAAATTGTGAGGAGGATGAACGGGAAGAGGGGGAACCAATGAGAGAAGAGTTGTAGGGGTTTGGACGGGCACATATCACTCTAATTTCCCATTAAGAATAAGAATTAAAAAAAGGCTCAGCCTGCCTCGCCGGAGCCAAAATAGGGCCTGAAGCAATCCTGCAGGTTTGAGGCCAGCTCACAAAAGAGCAACTTAAAACATGGAGCTCAGGGTCACTGCAATTCACAAACCTGCAGAGTTATAAATGAAAACTAACGTCCAAAAATATGTTGAGGTAAGGCAAAGAAGAGGATCTGAATGCAAGACAGAATTGCAAGAAACAGATTTCAAGAGATAGATTGGACTCGTCTTTAACGCACATGAAAAGCGGCAGAATTTCGACAATGATGCAGTTGGCCCAAAAGGGCGTATGCGATTTTTCCTGATTATATCCAGGAAAAAACGCATACGCACTTTATGGGCAACGAAGCAAGCAAGCAATGCAAATGTGCACAACAAAGAAGTCTCATTTCCCACCGGTCAAAAGGGCCATCCTAAAAAATTGTAAAAACCAGAAATGCAGGACAGGCCATGGAGAACAGGGAGCCTTTATACGCTGATGGGCAGTGTGTGAACTGCCGAGAGCCACTCTGGAGAAGTGTATGGTGGTTCCTAAATCATCTAAAAACAGAGCTACAGAGCATAGGACACTTCCAATCATGGGAGTATATCTAGGGAAGTCTAAAAATCAACAAGACACAAGCACACCACAGTTTAGGGCTACTCTGTTTACAAGAACCTCAACTTCAGTACACCTTAAATATCCCAGGAAAGAGAACAATGGATAAAGAAGATGTGGTACTTATGTACAATGGAATATCTCTTCACCATGAAATCAATGTAATAAGGCTAGTAGAAGGATAAAGAGTGGATTTAGGTCCGATAATACTACTTGAAATAAGTCAAACAGAAAACGAAACATATCATAAGATATCACTTATAGAGGGAGGGTAAATATGGCTGCACAAGAAATGAATTACAGAACAGAACAGTGTCTCACATTTAGAAAACACACTTATATCAGCTTAAGGGGAAAGGAGAGGTGGGGTGATGCATAAAACCAGAGTTTGAAATTAACACAGATACCGTTCAAGAAACCAAGTAGGTATTAGACAAGATCTACACCTTGCTCAATGAACTGGCCTCAACACACCCTATACACCGCAGAGAAATATATCTGAGTAATAAGAATCTTAAAACCCATGTATTGATATATCTCCATAAGGGAATCAAGTGTGTGCAGAGCGGCACAAACACAGCAGTGAAAATGAGCTAAACCCCATTATAGAAATAAATTTTAAAAACAAATCGCAGAAACAATGAAAGAGAGAAAAATTCTTACAAAATTCGCTCAGGGGCTGTGATGCAACCTGGATTGACCACATATAAACCCACAGCTGGATAAGACATAAGGCTGGACACTTGGGGCTGAGAGGATTGGTGAGCTTCGGTGAGCAACTGCCGAAAGTTTAATGCAATACTTCATGCTACTCATTCCAAGGGTCCCAACACTCCAGGTTGAAGGGAATCTTCCTACAGCTAAACCATGCTTGGGAAACCCAGCGACTGGTATACCATATGATCGGGAAAGGTTTCTAAAACACACCACATTTTTCCTCTCCTGGGGCTCCGGATCGACATTCCAGCCACTTTACTAACAACATCCCCACATGGAGAGTCAATGCCTTTAAGTTCTGGTATCGCACAGTCTTCAGTTAGTGCGGAGGATGAATGGGAATAGGGGGAACCAGTGAGAAACTAGCTGTAGCGGTTTCAATGGGCACATGTCACTCTAATTTCACATCAGTAAGAAGAATGAAGCAAAGGCACAGCAAGGTGTCCCAGAAGAAGAATAGGGCTTCAAGGAATCCTGTGGTTATGGGGCAAGATCACAAAACTAAGAGCTGAAAAATGGAGCTAAGGGCCACTGCAATTCAAAAACCTGACTTGCCCAAAAAGGCCGTATGTGTTTTTTCCTGAATATATTCAGGAAAAAACGCATACGCCCTTTTTGGCCAACCAAGCAAGCTTGCAAAGGAAATCTGCACTACAATGAAGTCTCAATTCCCCCTGGTCAAAAGGGCCATCTGAAAAAAGTGTAAAATCCATAAAGGCATGACAGGCCATGGAGAACTGGGAGCCATCTTATGCTGATGGGCAGGATGTAAATTGCCAACAGCCACTCTGGAGAAGTGTTTGGTGTTTCCTGAAACATCTAAAAAACAAAGCAACAGAGCCTAGGGCACTTCCACTTATGGTACTATAGTTTAGGGCAATTAAAATCAAAAAGACACAGCCACCCCAAAGTCTGGGATGGCTCTGTTTACAAGAACCTCATATACGGTACAAGTTCAATATCGCAGAAAGTGAAAAATGGATAAAGAAGTTGTGGTACTTACGTACAATGCAATATCACTCAGCAATGAAATCTATGTCATCAGGCCCGTAGCAGCATAATGAGTGGACTAAGTACGATGAATCTAACTGAAATAAGTCACACAGAAAAAGAAACATCATAAGGTATCACTAATACACGGAATGTAAACTTGGCTACACAGGAACTGAATTCCAAAACAGAACAGGGTCTCAAATTTAGAAAACCAACTTATGCTTGCTTAAGGGGAAAGGTGAGTTGGGGTGCTGCATAAAACCAGAGATTGAAATGAGCACAGATAAAGTTGCTTAAGCCAAATATGGAATAGACAAGAGCTACTCCTTGCTCAACGAAATGGACTCAACACGCCATATTCAACGCCTAGGAATATACCTGACTAGTAAGAATCATAAAACCTATGGATTTATATATCTCTGTAAGAGAATCAAGAGTGTGTACAGCTGCATTAAAGCAGTGAAAATCAGGTAAATACCATAATAAAAATAAATTTCTTAAACAAAACACAATGACAGTGAAATAGAGAGAAATACTTAAGTAATCATTCAAGGCTTCTGATGCAACCTGCATTTACCACATCTACACCCAGAGCTGGGTGACACATAAGGCTGGACACTTGGGGCTCATAAGATTGGTGAGGTTCGGTGAGCAAATGAAGACCTTTGAAGTCATATTGCATGGTACCCATTCCATGGGTCTCAACTCTCCAGGATTAAGGGATACTTCCTTCAGCTAAAACATGCATGTGGAACCCAGAGAATGATCAACCGTGTGATCGGGAGACGTGTTCCAATATGTCTCAGTTTTCGTCCCCTGGTACTCGGGTGCAACATTCCAGACGCTTTACTAACACTCTCCCGACTTGGAGAGTCAGTGCCTTTAACCTCCTGTTTGGCCCAGTTTGCAATTTCTGCGGAAGATGAACAGGAATAGGGAGAACCAATGAGAGACTAGCTGGAGGTGTCTGGACGGGCAAATTTAACTCTCATTTCCCACCAGGAAGAGGAATTAACCAAAGGCTCAGCGTGCCGTGCCGGAACCAGATTAGGGCCTGAAGCCATCCTGCGGTGTTGCGGCCAGCTCACGAGAAAGCGACTTGAAGAAAGGAGCTCGGGGCACTGTAATTCACAAACCTGCAGAGTTATAAATGACAGCTATCGTCCAAAAATATACTGAAGTAAGGCTGCCAAGAGGACTTGAAAGCGGGGCAGAATTGCAGGAAACCGATTTCAGGAGGTAGACTGGAATTGCATTTAAAGCATAGGAAAAGAGGCAGAACGTCCACAATGATGCACTTGGCCAAAAAGGGCGTATGCGTTTTTTCCTGAATATATTCAGGAAAAAACGCATACGCCCTTTTTGGCCAACCAAGCAAGCTTGCAAAGGAAATCTGCACTACAATGAAGTCTCACTTCCCCCCGGTCAAAAGGGCCATCTGAAAAAAGTGTAAAATCCAGAAAGGCAGGACAGGCCATGGAGAACTGGGAGCCTTGTTATGCTGATGGGCGGGATGTCAATTGCCAACAGCCACTCGGGAGAAGTGTATGGTGTTTCCTGAAACATCTAAAAAACAAAGCAACAGAGCCTAGGGCACTTCCACTTATGGTCCTATAGCTTAGGGAAATTAAAATCAAAAAGACACAGCCACCCCAAAAGTTGGGACAGCTCTGTTTACAAGAACCTGGTTTACGGTACAAGTTCAATATCGCAGAAAGTGAAAAATGGATAAAGAAGTTGTGGTACTTACGTACAATGCAGTATCACTCAGCAATGAAATCTATGTCATCAGGCCCGTAGCAGCATAATGAGTGGATTCAGGTACGATGATTCTAACTGAAATAAGTCACACAGGAAAAGAAACATCATAAGATATCACTAATACACGGAATGTAACCTTGGCTACACAGGAACTGAATTACAAAACAGAACAGGGTCTCAAATTTAGAAACCCAACTTATGCTTGCTTAAGGGGAAAGGTGAGTTGGGGTGCTGCATAAAACCAGAGATTGAAATGAGCACAGATAAAGTTCCTTAAGCCAAATATGGAATAGACAAGAGCTACTCCTTGCTCAACGAAATGGACTCAACACCCCATATTAAATGCCTAAGAGTGTACCTGACTAGGAAGTATCTTAAAACCTATGGATTGCTATGTCTCTGAAAGAGAATCAAGTGTGTGTACAGGGGCATAAACGCAGCAGTGATAGGATTGGAGAGGTTCGGTGAGCAAATGAAGACCCTTTGAAGTCATATTGCATGGTACCCATTCCACGAGTCTCAACTCTCCAGGTTTAAGGTATTCTTCCTTTAGCTAAAACATGCATGTGGAACCCAGAGTATGATCAACCGTGTGATCGGGAGACGTGTTCCAATATGTGTCAGTTTTCGTCCCCTGGTACTCGGGTGCAACATTCCAGACGCTTTACTAACACTCTCCCGACTTGGAGAGTCAGTGCCTTTAACCTCCTGTTTGGCCCAGTTTGCAATTTCTGCGGAAGATGAACAGGAATAGGGAGAACCAATGAGAGACTAGCTGGAGGTGTCTGGACGGGCAAATTTAACTCTCATTTCCCACCAGGAAGAGGAATTAACCAAAGGCTCAGCGTGCCGTGCCGGAACCAGATTAGGGCCTGAAGCCATCCTGCGGTGTTGCGGCCAGCTCACGAGAAAGCGAGTTGAAGAAAGGAGCTCAGGGGCACTGTAATTCACAAACCTGCAGAGTTATAAATGACAGCTATCGTCCAAAAATATACTGAAGTAAGGCTGCCAAGAGGACTTGAAAGCGGGGCAGAATTGCAGGAAACCGATTTCAGGAGGTAGACTGGAATTGCGTTTAAAGCATAGGAAAAGAGGCAGAACGTCCACAATGATGCACTTGGCCAAAAAGGGCGTATGCGTTTTTTCCTGAATATATTCAGGAAAAAACGCATACGCCCTTTTTGGCCAACCAAGCAAGCTTGCAAAGGAAATCTGCACTACAATGAAGTCTCACTTCCCCCCGGTCAAAAGGGCCATCTGAAAAAAGTGTAAAATCCAGAAAGGCAGGACAGGCCATGGAGAACTGGGAGCCTTGTTATGCTGATGGGCGGGATGTAAATTGCCAACAGCCACTCGGGAGAAGTGTATGGTGTTTCCTGAAACATCTAAAAAACAAAGCAACAGAGCCTAGGGCACTTCCACTTATGGTCCTATAGCTTAGGGAAATTAAAATCAAAAGACACAGCCACCCCAAAGTTTGGGACGGCTCTGTTTACAAGAACCTGGTTTACGGTACAAGTTCAAAATCGCAGAAAGTGAACAATGGATAAAGAAGTTGTGGTACTTACGTACAATGCAATATCACTCAGCAATGAAATCTATGTCATCAGGCCCATAGCAGCATAATGAGTGGATTCAGGTATGATGATTCTAACTGAAATAAGTCACACAGAAAAAGAAACATCGTAAGATATCACTAATACACGGAATGTAAACTTGGCTACACAGGAACTGAATTACAAAACAGAACAGGGTCTCAAATTTAGAAAACCAACTTATGCTTGCTTAAGGGGAAAGGTGAGTTGGGGTGCTGCATAAAACCAGAGATTGAAATGAGCACAGATAAAGTTCCTTAAGCCAAATATGGAATAGACAAGAGCTACTCCTTGCTCAACGAAATGGATTCAACACCCCATATTAAA
The DNA here is from genome assembly GCF_949774975.1 of Lagenorhynchus albirostris. Lineage (NCBI taxonomy): Eukaryota > Metazoa > Chordata > Mammalia > Artiodactyla > Delphinidae > Lagenorhynchus > Lagenorhynchus albirostris. Next base: position 361,181 of record NW_026783594.1, on the reverse strand, counting down.
CACCTAAGAATATACCTGACTAGGAAGTATCTTAAAACCCTTGGATTGCTATGTCTCCGAAAGAGAATCAAGCGTGTGTGCAGGGGCATAAACGCAGCAGTGATAGGATTGGAGAGGTTCGTTGAGCAAATGAAGACCCTTTGAAGTCATATTGCATGGTACCCATTCCACGGGTCTCAACTCTCCAGGTTTAAGGTATTCTTCCTTCAGCTAAAACATGCATGTGGAACCCAGAGTATGATCAACCGTGTGATCGGGAGACGTGTTCCAATATGTGTCAGTTTTCGTCCCCTGGTACTCGGGTGCAACATTCCAGACGCTTTACTAACACTCTCCCGACTTGGAGAGTCAGTGCCTTTAACCTCCTGTTTGGCCCAGTTTGCAATTTCTGCGGAAGATGAACAGGAATAGGGAGAACCAATGAGAGACTAGCTGGAGGTGTCTGGACGGGCAAATTTAACTCTCATTTCCCACCAGGAAGAGGAATTAACCAAAGGCTCAGCGTGCCGTGCCGGAACCAGATTAGGGCCTGAAGCCATCCTGCGGTGTTGCGGCCAGCTCACGAGAAAGCGAGTTGAAGAAAGGAGCTCAGGGGCACTGTAATTCACAAACCTGAAGAGTTATAAATGACAGCTATCGTCCAAAAATATACTGAAGTAAGGCTGCCAAGAGGACTTGAAAGCGGGGCAGAATTGCAGGAAACCGATTTCAGGAGGTAGACTGGAATTGCGTTTAAAGCATAGGAAAAGAGGCAGAACGTCCACAATGATGCACTTGGCCAAAAAGGGCGTATGCGTTTTTTCCTGAATATATTCAGGAAAAAACGCATACGCCCTTTTTGGCCAACCAAGCAAGCTTGCAAAGGAAATCTGCACTACAATGAAGTCTCACTTCCCCCCGGTCAAAAGGGCCATCTGAAAAAAGTGTAAAATCCAGAAAGGCAGGACAGGCCATGGAGAACTGGGAGCCTTGTTATGCTGATGGGCGGGATGTAAATTGCCAACAGCCACTCGGGAGAAGTGTATGGTGTTTCCTGAAACATCTAAAAAACAAAGCAACAGAGCCTAGGGCACTTCCACTTATGGTCCTATAGCTTAGGGAAATTAAAATCAAAAGACACAGCCACCCCAAAGTTTGGGACGGCTCTGTTTACAAGAACCTGGTTTACGGTACAAGTTCAAAATCGCAGAAAGTGAACAATGGATAAAGAAGTTGTGGTACTTACGTACAATGCAATATCACTCAGCAATGAAATCTATGTCATCAGGCCCATAGCAGCATAATGAGTGGATTCAGGTATGATGATTCTAACTGAAATAAGTCACACAGAAAAAGAAACATCGTAAGATATCACTAATACACGGAATGTAAACTTGGCTACACAGGAACTGAATTACAAAACAGAACAGGGTCTCAAATTTAGAAAACCAACTTATGCTTGCTTAAGGGGAAAGGTGAGTTGGGGTGCTGCATAAAACCAGAGATTGAAATGAGCACAGATAAAGTTCCTTAAGCCAAATATGGAATAGACAAGAGCTACTCCTTGCTCAACGAAATGGATTCAACACCCCATATTAAACACCTAAGAATATACCTGACTAGGAAGTATCTTAAAACCCTTGGATTGCTATGTCTCCGAAAGAGAATCAAGCGTGTGTGCAGGGGCATAAACGCAGCAGTGATAGGATTGGAGAGGTTCGTTGAGCAAATGAAGACCCTTTGAAGTCATATTGCGTGGTACCCATTCCACGGGTCTCAACTCTCCAGGTTTAAGGTATTCTTCCTTCAGCTAAAACATGCATGTGGAACCCAGAGTATGATCAACCGTGTGATCGGGAGACGTGTTCCAATATGTGTCAGTTTTCGTCCCCTGGTACTCGGGTGCAACATTCCAGACGCTTTACTAACACTCTCCCGACTTGGAGAGTCAGTGCCTTTAACCTCCTGTTTGGCCCAGTTTGCAATTTCTGCGGAAGATGAACAGGAATAGGGAGAACCAATGAGAGACTAGCTGGAGGTGTCTGGACGGGCAAATTTAACTCTCATTTCCCACCAGGAAGAGGAATTAACCAAAGGCTCAGCGTGCCGTGCCGGAACCAGATTAGGGCCTGAAGCCATCCTGCGGTGTTGCGGCCAGCTCACGAGAAAGCGAGTTGAAGAAAGGAGCTCAGGGGCACTGTAATTCACAAACCTGCAGAGTTATAAATGACAGCTATCGTCCAAAAATATACTGAAGTAAGGCTGCCAAGAGGACTTGAAAGCGGGGCAGAATTGCAGGAAACCGATTTCAGGAGGTAGACTGGAATTGCATTGAAAGCATAGGAAAAGAGGCAGAACGTCCACAATGATGCACTTGGCCAAAAAGGGCGTATGCGTTTTTTCCTGAATATATTCAGGAAAAAACGCATATGCCCTTTTTGGCCAACCAAGCAAGCTTGCAAAGGAAATCTGCACTACAATGAAGTCTCACTTCCCCCCGGTCAAAAGGGCCATCTGAAAAAAGTGTAAAATCCAGAAAGGCAGGACAGGCCATGGAGAACTGGGAGCCTTGTTATGCTGATGGGCGGGATGTCAATTGCCAACAGCCACTCGGGAGAAGTGTATGGTGTTTCCTGAAACATCTAAAAAACAAAGCAACAGAGCCTAGGGCACTTCCACTTATGGTCCTATAGCTTAGGGAAATTAAAATCAAAAAGACACAGCCACCCCAAATGTTGGGACGGCTCTGTTTACAAGAACCTGGTTTACGGTACAAGTTCAATATCGCAGAAAGTGAAAAATGGATAAAGAAGTTGTGGTACTTACGTACAATGCAGTATCACTCAGCAATGAAATCTATGTCATCAGGCCCGTAGCAGCATAATGAGTGGATTCAGGTACGATGATTCTAACTGAAATAAGTCACACAGGAAAAGAAACATCATCAGATATCACTAATACACGGAATGTAACCTTGGCTACACAGGAACTGAATTACAAAACAGAACAGGGTCTCAAATTTAGAAACCCAACTTATGCTTGCTTAAGGGGAAAGGTGAGTTGGGGTGCTGCATAAAACCAGAGATTGAAATGAGCACAGATAAAGTTCCTTAAGCCAAATATGGAATAGACAAGAGCTACTCCTTGCTCAACGAAATGGACTCAACACCCCATATTAAATGCCTAAGAGTGTACCTGACTAGGAAGTATCTTAAAACCTATGGATTGCTATGTCTCTGAAAGAGAATCAAGTGTGTGTACAGGGGCATAAACGCAGCAGTGATAGGATTGGAGAGGTTCGGTGAGCAAATGAAGACCCTTTGAAGTCATATTGCATGGTACCCATTCCACGGGTCTCAACTCTCCAGGTTGAAGGTATTCTTCCTTCAGCTAAAACATGCATGTGGAACCCAGAGTATGATCAACCGTGTGATCGGGAGACGTGTTCCAATATGTGTCAGTTTTCGTCCCCTGGTACTCGGGTGCAACATTCCAGACGCTTTACTAACACTCTCCCGACTTGGAGAGTCAGTGCCTTTAACCTCCTGTTTGGCCCAGTTTGCAATTTCTGCGGAAGATGAACAGGAATAGGGAGAACCAATGACAGACTAGCTGGAGGTGTCTGGACGGGCAAATTTAACTCTCATTTCCCACCAGGAAGAGGAATTAACCAAAGGCTCAGCGTGCCGTGCCGGAACCAGATTAGGGCCTGAAGCCATCCTGCGGTGTTGCGGCCAGCTCACGAGAAAGCGAGTTGAAGAAAGGAGCTCAGGGGCACTGTAATTCACAAACCTGCAGAGTTATAAATGACAGCTATCGTCCAAAAATATACTGAAGTAAGGCTGCCAAGAGGACTTGAAAGCGGGGCAGAATTGCAGGAAACCGATTTCAGGAGGTAGACTGGAATTGCATTTAAAGCATAGGAAAAGAGGCAGAACGTCCACAATGATGCACTTGGCCAAAAAGGGCGTATGCGTTTTTTCCTGAATATATTCAGGAAAAAACGCATACGCCCTTTTTGGCCAACCAAGCAAGCTTGCAAAGGAAATCTGCACTACAATGAAGTCTCACTTCCCCCCGGTCAAAAGGGCCATCTGAAAAAAGTGTAAAATCCAGAAAGGCAGGACAGGCCATGGAGAACTGGGAGCCTTGTTATGCTGATGGGCGGGATGTCAATTGCCAACAGCCACTCGGGAGAAGTGTATGGTGTTTCCTGAAACATCTAAAAAACAAAGCAACAGAGCCTAGGGCACTTCCACTTATGGTCCTATAGCTTAGGGAAATTAAAATCAAAAGACACAGCCACCCCAAAGGTTGGGACGGCTCTGTTTACAAGAACCTGGTTTACGGTACAAGTTCAATATCGCAGAAAGTGAAAAATGGATAAAGAAGTTGTGGTACTTACGTACAATGCAGTATCACTCAGCAATGAAATCTATGTCATCAGGCCCGTAGCAGCATAATGAGTGGATTCAGGTACGATGATTCTAACTGAAATAAGTCACACAGAAAAAGAAACATCATAAGATATCACTAATACACGGAATGTAACCTTGGCTACACAGGAACTGAATTACAAAACAGAACAGGGTCTCAAATTTAGAAACCCAACTTATGCTTGCTTAAGGGGAAAGGTGAGTTGGGGTGCTGCATAAAACCAGAGATTGAAATGAGCACAGATAAAGTTCCTTAAGCCAAATATGGAATAGACAAGAGCTACTCCTTGCTCAACGAAATGGACTCAACACCCCATATTAAATGCCTAAGAGTGTACCTGACTAGGAAGTATCTTAAAACCTATGGATTGCTATGTCTCTGAAAGAGAATCAAGTGTGTGTACAGGGGCATAAACGCAGCAGTGATAGGATTGGAGAGGCTCGGTGAGCAAATGAAGACCCTTTGAAGTCATATTGCATGGTACCCATTCCACGGGTCTCAACTCTCCAGGTTTAAGGTATTCTTCCTTCAGCTAAAACATGCATGTGGAACCCAGAGTATGATCAACCGTGTGATCGGGAGACGTGTTCCAATATGTCTCAGTTTTCGTCCCCTGGTACTCGGGTGCAACATTCCAGACGCTTTACTAACACTCTCCCGACTTGGAGTGTCAGTGCCTTTAACCTCCTGTTTGGCCCAGTTTGCAATTTCTGCGGAAGATGAACAGGAATAGGGAGAACCAATGAGAGACTAGCTGGAGGTGTCTGGACGGGCAAATTTAACTCTCATTTCCCACCAGGAAGAGGAATTAACCAAAGGCTCAGCGTGCCGTGCCGGAACCAGATTAGGGCCTGAAGCCATCCTGCGGTGTTGCGGCCAGCTCACGAGAAAGCGAGTTGAAGAAAGGAGCTCAGGGGCACTGTAATTCACAAACCTGCAGAGTTATAAATGACAGCTATCGTCCAAAAATATACTGAAGTAAGGCTGCCAAGAGGACTTGAAAGCGGGGCAGAATTGCAGGAAACCGATTTCAGGAGGTAGACTGGAATTGCATTTAAAGCATAGGAAAAGAGGCAGAACGTCCACAATGATGCACTTGGTCAAAAAGGGCGTATGCGTTTTTTCCTGAATATATTCAGGAAAAAACGCATACGCCCTTTTTGGCCAACCAAGCAAGCTTGCAAAGGAAATCTGCACTACAATGAAGTCTCACTTCCCCCCGGTCAAAAGGGCCATCTGAAAAAAGTGTAAAATCCAGAAAGGCAGGACAGGCCATGGAGACCTGGGAGCCTTGTTATGCTGATGGGCGGGATGTAAATTGCCAACAGCCACTCGGGAGAAGTGTATGGTGTTTCCTGAAACATCTAAAAAACAAAGCAACAGAGCCTAGGGCACTTCCACTTATGGTCCTATAGCTTAGGGAAATTAAAATCAAAAGACACAGCCACCCCAAAGGTTGGGACGGCTCTGTTTACAAGAACCTGGTTTACGGTACAAGTTCAATATTGCAGAAAGTGAAAAATGGATAAAGAAGTTGTGGTACCTACGTACAATGCAATATCACTCAGCAATGAAATCTATGTCATCAGGCCCGTAGCAGCATAATGAGTGTATTCAGGTACGATGATTCTAACTGAAATAAGTCACACAGAAAAAGAAACATCATAAGATATCACTAATACACGGAATGTAAACTTGGCTACACAGGAACTGAATTACAAAACAGAACAGGGTCTCAAATTTAGAAAACCAACTTATGCTTGCTTAAGGGGAAAGGTGAGTTGGGGTGCTGCATAAAACCAGAGATTGAAATGAGCACAGATAAAGTTCCTTAAGCCAAATATGGAATAGACAAGAGCTACTCCTTGCTCAACGAAATGGATTCAACACCCCATATTAAACACCTAAGAATATACCTGACTAGGAAGTATCTTAAAACCCTTGGATTGCTATGTCTCCGAAAGAGAATCAAGCGTGTGTGCAGGGGCATAAACGCAGCAGTGATAGGATTGGAGAGGTTCGTTGAGCAAATGAAGACCCTTTGAAGTCATATTGCGTGGTACCCATTCCACGGGTCTCAACTCTCCAGGTTTAAGGTATTCTTCCTTCAGCTAAAACATGCATGTGGAACCCAGAGTATGATCAACCGTGTGATCGGGAGACGTGTTCCAATATGTGTCAGTTTTCGTCCCCTGGTACTCGGGTGCAACATTCCAGACGCTTTACTAACACTCTCCCGACTTGGAGAGTCAGTGCCTTTAACCTCCTGTTTGGCCCAGTTTGCAATTTCTGCGGAAGATGAACAGGAATAGGGAGAACCAATGAGAGACTAGCTGGAGGTGTCTGGACGGGCAAATTTAACTCTCATTTCCCACCAGGAAGAGGAATTAACCAAAGGCTCAGCGTGCCGTGCCGGAACCAGATTAGGGCCTGAAGCCATCCTGCGGTGTTGCGGCCAGCTCACGAGAAAGCGAGTTGAAGAAAGGAGCTCAGGGGCACTGTAATTCACAAACCTGCAGAGTTATAAATGACAGCTATCGTCCAAAAATATACTGAAGTAAGGCTGCCAAGAGGACTTGAAAGCGGGGCAGAATTGCAGGAAACCGATTTCAGGAGGTAGACTGGAATTGCATTTAAAGCATAGGAAAAGAGGCAGAACGTCCACAATGATGCACTTGGCCAAAAAGGGCGTATGCGTTTTTTCCTGAATATATTCAGGAAAAAACGCATACGCCCTTTTTGGCCAACCAAGCAAGCTTGCAAAGGAAATCTGCACTACAATGAAGTCTCACTTCCCCCCGGTCAAAAGGGCCATCTGAAAAAAGTGTAAAATCCAGAAAGGCAGGACAGGCCATGGAGAACTGGGAGCCTTGTTATGCTGATGGGCGGGATGTCAATTGCCAACAGCCACTCGGGAGAAGTGTATGGTGTTTCCTGAAACATCTAAAAAACAAAGCAACAGAGCCTAGGGCACTTCCACTTATGGTCCTATAGCTTAGGGAAATTAAAATCAAAAAGACACAGCCACCCCAAATGTTGGGACGGCTCTGTTTACAAGAACCTGGTTTACGGTACAAGTTCAATATCGCAGAAAGTGAAAAATGGATAAAGAAGTTGTGGTACTTACGTACAATGCAGTATCACTCAGCAATGAAATCTATGTCATCAGGCCCGTAGCAGCATAATGAGTGGATTCAGGTACGATGATTCTAACTGAAATAAGTCACACAGGAAAAGAAACATCATCAGATATCACTAATACACGGAATGTAACCTTGGCTACACAGGAACTGAATTACAAAACAGAACAGGGTCTCAAATTTAGAAACCCAACTTATGCTTGCTTAAGGGGAAAGGTGAGTTGGGGTGCTGCATAAAACCAGAGATTGAAATGAGCACAGATAAAGTTCCTTAAGCCAAATATGGAATAGACAAGAGCTACTCCTTGCTCAACGAAATGGACTCAACACCCCATATTAAATGCCTAAGAGTGTACCTGACTAGGAAGTATCTTAAAACCTATGGATTGCTATGTCTCTGAAAGAGAATCAAGTGTGTGTACAGGGGCATAAACGCAGCAGTGATAGGATTGGAGAGGTTCGGTGAGCAAATGAAGACCCTTTGAAGTCATATTGCATGGTACCCATTCCACGGGTCTCAACTCTCCAGGTTGAAGGTATTCTTCCTTCAGCTAAAACATGCATGTGGAACCCAGAGTATGATCAACCGTGTGATCGGGAGACGTGTTCCAATATGTGTCAGTTTTCGTCCCCTGGTACTCGGGTGCAACATTCCAGACGCTTTACTAACACTCTCCCGACTTGGAGAGTCAGTGCCTTTAACCTCCTGTTTGGCCCAGTTTGCAATTTCTGCGGAAGATGAACAGGAATAGGGAGAACCAATGAGAGACTAGCTGGAGGTGTCTGGACGGGCAAATTTAACTCTCATTTCCCACCAGGAAGAGGAATTAACCAAAGGCTCAGCGTGCCGTGCCGGAACCAGATTAGGGCCTGAAGCCATCCTGCGGTGTTGCGGCCAGCTCACGAGAAAGCGAGTTGAAGAAAGGAGCTCAGGGGCACTGTAATTCACAAACCTGCAGAGTTATAAATGACAGCTATCGTCCAAAAATATACTGAAGTAAGGCTGCCAAGAGGACTTGAAAGCGGGGCAGAATTGCAGGAAACCGATTTCAGGAGGTAGACTGGAATTGCATTTAAAGCATAGGAAAAGAGGCAGAACGTCCACAATGATGCACTTGGCCAAAAAGGGCGTATGCGTTTTTTCCTGAATATATTCAGGAAAAAACGCATACGCCCTTTTTGGCCAACCAAGCAAGCTTGCAAAGGAAATCTGCACTACAATGAAGTCTCACTTCCCCCCGGTCAAAAGGGCCATCTGAAAAAAGTGTAAAATCCAGAAAGGCAGGACAGGCCATGGAGAACTGGGAGCCTTGTTATGCTGATGGGCGGGATGTCAATTGCCAACAGCCACTCGGGAGAAGTGTATGGTGTTTCCTGAAACATCTAAAAAACAAAGCAACAGAGCCTAGGGCACTTCCACTTATGGTCCTATAGCTTAGGGAAATTAAAATCAAAAGACACAGCCACCCCAAAGGTTGGGACGGCTCTGTTTACAAGAACCTGGTTTACGGTACAAGTTCAATATCGCAGAAAGTGAAAAATGGATAAAGAAGTTGTGGTACTTACGTACAATGCAGTATCACTCAGCAATGAAATCTATGTCATCAGGCCCGTAGCAGCATAATGAGTGGATTCAGGTACGATGATTCTAACTGAAATAAGTCACACAGAAAAAGAAACATCATAAGATATCACTAATACACGGAATGTAACCTTGGCTACACAGGAACTGAATTACAAAACAGAACAGGGTCTCAAATTTAGAAACCCAACTTATGCTTGCTTAAGGGGAAAGGTGAGTTGGGGTGCTGCATAAAACCAGAGATTGAAATGAGCACAGATAAAGTTCCTTAAGCCAAATATGGAATAGACAAGAGCTACTCCTTGCTCAACGAAATGGACTCAACACCCCATATTAAATGCCTAAGAGTGTACCTGACTAGGAAGTATCTTAAAACCTATGGATTGCTATGTCTCTGAAAGAGAATCAAGTGTGTGTACAGGGGCATAAACGCAGCAGTGATAGGATTGGAGAGGCTCGGTGAGCAAATGAAGACCCTTTGAAGTCATATTGCATGGTACCCATTCCACGGGTCTCAACTCTCCAGGTTTAAGGTATTCTTCCTTCAGCTAAAACATGCATGTGGAACCCAGAGTATGATCAACCGTGTGATCGGGAGACGTGTTCCAATATGTCTCAGTTTTCGTCCCCTGGTACTCGGGTGCAACATTCCAGACGCTTTACTAACACTCTCCCGACTTGGAGTGTCAGTGCCTTTAACCTCCTGTTTGGCCCAGTTTGCAATTTCTGCGGAAGATGAACAGGAATAGGGAGAACCAATGAGAGACTAGCTGGAGGTGTCTGGACGGGCAAATTTAACTCTCATTTCCCACCAGGAAGAGGAATTAACCAAAGGCTCAGCGTGCCGTGCCGGAACCAGATTAGGGCCTGAAGCCATCCTGCGGTGTTGCGGCCAGCTCACGAGAAAGCGAGTTGAAGAAAGGAGCTCAGGGGCACTGTAATTCACAAACCTGCAGAGTTATAAATGACAGCTATCGTCCAAAAATATACTGAAGTAAGGCTGCCAAGAGGACTTGAAAGCGGGGCAGAATTGCAGGAAACCGATTTCAGGAGGTAGACTGGAATTGCATTTAAAGCATAGGAAAAGAGGCAGAACGTCCACAATGATGCACTTGGCCAAAAAGGGCGTATGCGTTTTTTCCTGAATATATTCAGGAAAAAACGCATACGCCCTTTTTGGCCAACCAAGCAAGCTTGCAAAGGAAATCTGCACTACAATGAAGTCTCACTTCCCCCCGGTCAAAAGGGCCATCTGAAAAAAGTGTAAAATCCAGAAAGGCAGGACAGGCCATGGAGACCTGGGAGCCTTGTTATGCTGATGGGCGGGATGTAAATTGCCAACAGCCACTCGGGAGAAGTGTATGGTGTTTCCTGAAACATCTAAAAAACAAAGCAACAGAGCCTAGGGCACTTCCACTTATGGTCCTATAGCTTAGGGAAATTAAAATCAAAAGACACAGCCACCCCAAAGGTTGGGACGGCTCTGTTTACAAGAACCTGGTTTACGGTACAAGTTCAATATTGCAGAAAGTGAAAAATGGATAAAGAAGTTGTGGTACCTACGTACAATGCAATATCACTCAGCAATGAAATCTATGTCATCAGGCCCGTAGCAGCATAATGAGTGTATTCAGGTACGATGATTCTAACTGAAATAAGTCACACAGAAAAAGAAACATCATAAGATATCACTAATACACGGAATGTAAACTTGGCTACACAGGAACTGAATTACAAAACAGAACAGGGTCTCAAATTTAGAAAACCAACTTATGCTTGCTTAAGGGGAAAGGTGAGTTGGGGTGCTGCATAAAACCAGAGATTGAAATGAGCACAGATAAAGTTCCTTAAGCCAAATATAGAATAGACAAGAGCTACTCCTTGCTCAACGAAATGGACTCAACACCCCATATTAAATGCCTAAGAGTGTACCTGACTAGGAAGTATCTTAAAACCTATGGATTGCTATGTCTCTGAAAGAGAATCAAGTGTGTGTACAGGGGCATAAACGCAGCAGTGATAGGATTGGAGAGGTTCGGTGAGCAAATGAAGACCCTTTGAAGTCATATTGCATGGTACCCATTCCACGGGTCTCAACTCTCCAGGTTTAAGGTATTCTTCCTTCAGCTAAAACATGCATGTGGAACCCAGAGTATGATCAACCGTGTGATCGGGAGACGTGTTCCAATATGTGTCAGTTTTCATCCCCTGGTACTCGGGTGCAACATTCCAGACGCTTTACTAACACTCTCCCGACTTGGAGAGTCAGTGCCTTTAACCTCCTGTTTGGCCCAGTTTGCAATTTCTGCGGAAGATGAACAGGAATAGGGAGAACCAATGAGAGACTAGCTGGAGGTGTCTGGACGGGCAAATTTAACTCTCATTTCCCACCAGGAAGAGGAATTAACCAAAGGCTCAGCGTGCCGTGCCGGAACCAGATTAGGGCCTGAAGCCATCCTGCGGTGTTGCAGCCAGCTCACGAGAAAGCGACTTGAAGAAAGGAGCTCAGGGGCACTGTAATTCACAAACCTGCAGAGTTATAAATGACAGCTATCGTCCAAAAATATACTGAAGTAAGGCTGCCAAGAGGACTTGAAAGCGGGGCAGAATTGCAGGAAACCGATTTCAGGAGGTAGACTGGAATTGCATTTAAAGCATAGGAAAAGAGGCAGAACGTCCACAATGATGCACTTGGCCAAAAAGGGCGTATGCGTTTTTTCCTGAATATATTCAGGAAAAAACGCATACGCCCTTTTTGGCCAACCAAGCAAGCTTGCAAAGGAAATCTGCACTACAATGAAGTCTCACTTCCCCCCGGTCAAAAGGGCCATCTGAAAAAAGTGTAAAATCCAGAAAGGCAGGACAGGCCATGGAGAACTGGGAGCCTTGTTATGCTGATGGGCGGGATGTCAATTGCCAACAGCCACTCGGGAGAAGTGTATGGTGTTTCCTGAAACATCTAAAAAACAAAGCAACAGAGCCTAGGGCACTTCCACTTATGGTCCTATAGCTTAGGGAAATTAAAATCAAAAGACACAGCCACCCCAAAGGTTGGGACGGCTCTGTTTACAAGAACCTGGTTTACGGTACAAGTTCAATATCGCAGAAAGTGAAAAATGGATAAAGAAGTTGTGGTACTTACGTACAATGCAGTATCACTCAGCAATGAAATCTATGTCATCAGGCCCGTAGCAGCATAATGAGTGGATTCAGGTACGATGATTCTAACTGAAATAAGTCACACAGGAAAAGAAACATCATAAGATATCACTAATACACGGAATGTAACCTTGGCTACACAGGAACTGAATTACAAAACAGAACAGGGTCTCAAATTTAGAAACCCAACTTATGCTTGCTTAAGGGGAAAGGTGAGTTGGGGTGCTGCATAAAACCAGAGATTGAAATGAGCACAGATAAAGTTCCTTAAGCCAAATATGGAATAGACAAGAGCTACTCCTTGCTCAACGAAATGGACTCAACACCCCATATTAAATGCCTAAGAGTGTACCTGACTAGGAAGTATCTTAAAACCTATGGATTGCTATGTCTCTGAAAGAGAATCAAGTGTGTGTACAGGGGCATAAACGCAGCAGTGATAGGATTGGAGAGGTTCGGTGAGCAAATGAAGACCCTTTGAAGTCATATTGCATGGTACCCATTCCACGGGTCTCAACTCTCCAGGTTGAAGGTATTCTTCCTTCAGCTAAAACATGCATGTGGAACCCAGAGTATGATCAACCGTGTGATCGGGAGACGTGTTCCAATATGTGTCAGTTTTCATCCCCTGGTACTCGGGTGCAACATTCCAGACGCTTTACTAACACTCTCCCGACTTGGAGAGTCAGTGCCTTTAACCTCCTGTTTGGCCCAGTTTGCAATTTCTGCGGAAGATGAACAGGAATAGGGAGAACCAATGAGAGACTAGCTGGAGGTGTCTGGACGGGCAAATTTAACTCTCATTTCCCACCAGGAAGAGGAATTAACCAAAGGCTCAGCGTGCCGTGCCGGAACCAGATTAGGGCCTGAAGCCATCCTGCGGTGTTGCGGCCAGCTCACGAGAAAGCGAGTTGAAGAAAGGAGCTCAGGGGCACTGTAATTCACAAACCTGCAGAGTTATAAATAAGAGCTATCGTCCAAAAATATACTGAAGTAAGGCTGCCAAGAGGACTTGAAAGCGGGGCAGAATTGCAGGAAACCGATTTCAGGAGGTAGACTGGAATTGCATTTAAAGCATAGGAAAAGAGGCAGAACGTCCACAATGATGCACTTGGCCAAAAAGGGCGTATGCGTTTTTTCCTGAATATATTCAGGAAAAAACGCATACGCCCTTTTTGGCCAACCAAGCAAGCTTGCAAAGGAAATCTGCACTACAATGAAGTCTCACTTCCCCCCGGTCAAAAGGGCCATCTGAAAAAAGTGTAAAATCCAGAAAGGCAGGACAGGCCATGGAGAACTGGGAGCCTTGTTATGCTGATGGGCGGGATGTCAATTGCCAACAGCCACTCGGGAGAAGTGTATGGTGTTTCCTGAAACATCTAAAAAACAAAGCAACAGAGCCTAGGGCACTTCCACTTATGGTCCTATAGCTTAGGGAAATTAAAATCAAAAGACACAGCCACCCCAAAGGTTGGGACGGCTCTGTTTACAAGAACCTGGTTTACGGTACAAGTTCAATATCGCAGAAAGTGAAAAATGGATAAAGAAGTTGTGGTACTTACGTACAATGCAGTATCACTCAGCAATGAAATCTATGTCATCAGGCCCGTAGCAGCATAATGAGTGGATTCAGGTACGATGATTCTAACTGAAATAAGTCACACAGAAAAAGAAACATCATAAGATATCACTAATACACGGAATGTAACCTTGGCTACACAGGAACTGAATTACAAAACAGAACAGGGTCTCAAATTTAGAAACCCAACTTATGCTTGCTTAAGGGGAAAGGTGAGTTGGGGTGCTGCATAAAACCAGAGATTGAAATGAGCACAGATAAAGTTCCTTAAGCCAAATATGGAATAGACAAGAGCTACTCCTTGCTCAACGAAATGGACTCAACACCCCATATTAAATGCCTAAGAGTGTACCTGACTAGGAAGTATCTTAAAACCTATGGATTGCTATGTCTCTGAAAGAGAATCAAGTGTGTGTACAGGGGCATAAACGCAGCAGTGATAGGATTGGAGAGGCTCGGTGAGCAAATGAAGACCCTTTGAAGTCATATTGCATGGTACCCATTCCACGGGTCTCAACTCTCCAGGTTTAAGGTATTCTTCCTTCAGCTAAAACATGCATGTGGAACCCAGAGTATGATCAACCGTGTGATCGGGAGACGTGTTCCAATATGTCTCAGTTTTCGTCCCCTGGTACTCGGGTGCAACATTCCAGACGCTTTACTAACACTCTCCCGACTTGGAGTGTCAGTGCCTTTAACCTCCTGTTTGGCCCAGTTTGCAATTTCTGCGGAAGATGAACAGGAATAGGGAGAACCAATGAGAGACTAGCTGGAGGTGTCTGGACGGGCAAATTTAACTCTCATTTCCCACCAGGAAGAGGAATTAACCAAAGGCTCAGCGTGCCGTGCCGGAACCAGATTAGGGCCTGAAGCCATCCTGCGGTGTTGCGGCCAGCTCACGAGAAAGCGAGTTGAAGAAAGGAGCTCAGGGGCACTGTAATTCACAAACCTGCAGAGTTATAAATGACAGCTATCGTCCAAAAATATACTGAAGTAAGGCTGCCAAGAGGACTTGAAAGCGGGGCAGAATTGCAGGAAACCGATTTCAGGAGGTAGACTGGAATTGCATTTAAAGCATAGGAAAAGAGGCAGAACGTCCACAATGATGCACTTGGCCAAAAAGGGCGTATGCGTTTTTTCCTGAATATATTCAGGAAAAAACGCATACGCCCTTTTTGGCCAACCAAGCAAGCTTGCAAAGGAAATCTGCACTACAATGAAGTCTCACTTCCCCCCGGTCAAAAGGGCCATCTGAAAAAAGTGTAAAATCCAGAAAGGCAGGACAGGCCATGGAGACCTGGGAGCCTTGTTATGCTGATGGGCGGGATGTAAATTGCCAACAGCCACTCGGGAGAAGTGTATGGTGTTTCCTGAAACATCTAAAAAACAAAGCAACAGAGCCTAGGGCACTTCCACTTATGGTCCTATAGCTTAGGGAAATTAAAATCAAAAGACACAGCCACCCCAAAGGTTGGGACGGCTCTGTTTACAAGAACCTGGTTTACGGTACAAGTTCAATATCGCAGAAAGTGAAAAATGGATAAAGAAGTTGTGGTACTTACGTACAATGCAGTATCACTCAGCAATGAAATCTATGTCATCAGGCCCGTAGCAGCATAATGAGTGGATTCAGGTACAATGATTCTAACTGAAATAAGTCACACAGAAAAAGAAACATCATAAGATATCACTAATACACGGAATGTAACCTTGGCTACACAGGAACTGAATTACAAAACAGAACAGGGTCTCAAATTTAGAAAACCAACTTATGCTTGCTTAAGGGGAAAGGTGAGTTGGGGTGCTGCATAAAACCAGAGATTGAAATGAGCACAGATAAAGTTCCTTAAGCCAAATATGGAATAGACAAGAGCTACTCCTTGCTCAACGAAATGGACTCAACACCCCATATTAAATGCCTAAGAGTGTACCTGACTAGGAAGTATCTTAAAACCTATGGATTGCTATGTCTCTGAAAGAGAATCAAGTGTGTGTACAGGGGCATAAACGCAGCAGTGATAGGATTGGAGAGGCTCGGTGAGCAAATGAAGACCCTTTGAAGTCATATTGCATGGTACCCATTCCACGGGTCTCAACTCTCCAGGTTTAAGGTATTCTTCCTTCAGCTAAAACATGCATGTGGAACCCAGAGTATGATCAACCGTGTGATCGGGAGACGTGTTCCAATATGTCTCAGTTTTCGTCCCCTGGTACTCGGGTGCAACATTCCAGACGCTTTACTAACACTCTCCCGACTTGGAGTGTCAGTGCCTTTAACCTCCTGTTTGGCCCAGTTTGCAATTTCTGCGGAAGATGAACAGGAATAGGGAGAACCAATGAGAGACTAGCTGGAGGTGTCTGGACGGGCAAATTTAACTCTCATTTCCCACCAGGAAGAGGAATTAACCAAAGGCTCAGCGTGCCGTGCCGGAACCAGATTAGGGCCTGAAGCCATCCTGCGGTGTTGCGGCCAGCTCACGAGAAAGCGAGTTGAAGAAAGGAGCTCAGGGGCACTGTAATTCACAAACCTGCAGAGTTATAAATGACAGCTATCGTCCAAAAATATACTGAAGTAAGGCTGCCAAGAGGACTTGAAAGCGGGGCAGAATTGCAGGAAACCGATTTCAGGAGGTAGACTGGAATTGCATTTAAAGCATAGGAAAAGAGGCAGAACGTCCACAATGATGCACTTGGCCAAAAAGGGCGTATGCGTTTTTTCCTGAATATATTCAGGAAAAAACGCATACGCCCTTTTTGGCCAACCAAGCAAGCTTGCAAAGGAAATCTGCACTACAATGAAGTCTCACTTCCCCCCGGTCAAAAGGGCCATCTGAAAAAAGTGTAAAATCCAGAAAGGCAGGACAGGCCATGGAGAACTGGGAGCCTTGTTATGCTGATGGGCGGGATGTAAATTGCCAACAGCCACTCGGGAGAAGTGTATGGTGTTTCCTGAAACATCTAAAAAACAAAGCAACAGAGCCTAGGGCACTTCCACTTATGGTCCTATAGCTTAGGGAAATTAAAATCAAAAGACACAGCCACCCCAAAGGTTGGGACGGCTCTGTTTACAAGAACCTGGTTTACGGTACAAGTTCAATATTGCAGAAAGTGAAAAATGGATAAAGAAGTTGTGGTACCTACGTACAATGCAATATCACTCAGCAATGAAATCTATGTCATCAGGCCCGTAGCAGCATAATGAGTGTATTCAGGTACGATGATTCTAACTGAAATAAGTCACACAGAAAAAGAAACATCATAAGATATCACTAATACACGGAATGTAAACTTGGCTACACAGGAACTGAATTACAAAACAGAACAGGGTCTCAAATTTAGAAAACCAACTTATGCTTGCTTAAGGGGAAAGGTGAGTTGGGGTGCTGCATAAAACCAGAGATTGAAATGAGCACAGATAAAGTTCCTTAAGCCAAATATAGAATAGACAAGAGCTACTCCTTGCTCAACGAAATGGACTCAACACCCCATATTAAATGCCTAAGAGTGTACCTGACTAGGAAGTATCTTAAAACCTATGGATTGCTATGTCTCTGAAAGAGAATCAAGTGTGTGTACAGGGGCATAAACGCAGCAGTGATAGGATTGGAGAGGTTCGGTGAGCAAATGAAGACCCTTTGAAGTCATATTGCATGGTACCCATTCCACGGGTCTCAACTCTCCAGGTTTAAGGTATTCTTCCTTCAGCTAAAACATGCATGTGGAACCCAGAGTATGATCAACCGTGTGATCGGGAGACGTGTTCCAATATGTGTCAGTTTTCGTCCCCTGGTACTCGGGTGCAACATTCCAGACGCTTTACTAACACTCTCCCGACTTGGAGAGTCAGTGCCTTTAACCTCCTGTTTGGCCCAGTTTGCAATTTCTGCGGAAGATGAACAGGAATAGGGAGAACCAATGAGAGACTAGCTGGAGGTGTCTGGACGGGCAAATTTAACTCTCATTTCCCACCAGGAAGAGGAATTAACCAAAGGCTCAGCGTGCCGTGCCGGAACCAGATTAGGGCCTGAAGCCATCCTGCGGTGTTGCAGCCAGCTCACGAGAAAGCGACTTGAAGAAAGGAGCTCAGGGGCACTGTAATTCACAAACCTGCAGAGTTATAAATGACAGCTATCGTCCAAAAATATACTGAAGTAAGGCTGCCAAGAGGACTTGAAAGCGGGGCAGAATTGCAGGAAACCGATTTCAGGAGGTAGACTGGAATTGCATTTAAAGCATAGGAAAAGAGGCAGAACGTCCACAATGATGCACTTGGCCAAAAAGGGCGTATGCGTTTTTTCCTGAATATATTCAGGAAAAAACGCATACGCCCTTTTTGGCCAACCAAGCAAGCTTGCAAAGGAAATCTGCACTACAATGAAGTCTCACTTCCCCCCGGTCAAAAGGGCCATCTGAAAAAAGTGTAAAATCCAGAAAGGCAGGACAGGCCATGGAGAACTGGGAGCCTTGTTATGCTGATGGGCGGGATGTCAATTGCCAACAGCCACTCGGGAGAAGTGTATGGTGTTTCCTGAAACATCTAAAAAACAAAGCAACAGAGCCTAGGGCACTTCCACTTATGGTCCTATAGCTTAGGGAAATTAAAATCAAAAGACACAGCCACCCCAAAGGTTGGGATGGCTCTGTTTACAAGAACCTGGTTTACGGTACAAGTTCAATATCGCAGAAAGTGAAAAATGGATAAAGAAGTTGTGGTACTTACGTACAATGCAGTATCACTCAGCAATGAAATCTATGTCATCAGGCCCGTAGCAGCATAATGAGTGGATTCAGGTACGATGATTCTAACTGAAATAAGTCACACAGGAAAAGAAACATCATAAGATATCACTAATACACGGAATGTAACCTTGGCTACACAGGAACTGAATTACAAAACAGAACAGGGTCTCAAATTTAGAAACCCAACTTATGCTTGCTTAAGGGGAAAGGTGAGTTGGGGTGCTGCATAAAACCAGAGATTGAAATGAGCACAGATAAAGTTCCTTAAGCCAAATATGGAATAGACAAGAGCTACTCCTTGCTCAACGAAATGGACTCAACACCCCATATTAAATGCCTAAGAGTGTACCTGACTAGGAAGTATCTTAAAACCTATGGATTGCTATGTCTCTGAAAGAGAATCAAGTGTGTGTACAGGGGCATAAACGCAGCAGTGATAGGATTGGAGAGGTTCGGTGAGCAAATGAAGACCCTTTGAAGTCATATTGCATGGTACCCATTCCACGGGTCTCAACTCTCCAGGTTTAAGGTATTCTTCCTTCAGCTAAAACATGCATGTGGAACCAGAGTATGATCAACCGTGTGATCGGGAGACGTGTTCCAATATGTGTCAGTTTTCGTCCCCTGGTACTCGGGTGCAACATGCCAGACGCTTTACTAACACTCTCCCGACTTGGAGAGTCAGTGCCTTTAACCTCCTGTTTGGCCCAGTTTGCAATTTCTGCGGAAGATGAACAGGAATAGGGAGAACCAATGAGAGACTAGCTGGAGGTGTCTGGACGGGCAAATTTAACTCTCATTTCCCACCAGGAAGAGGAATTAACCAAAGGCTCAGCGTGCCGTGCCGGAACCAGATTAGGGCCTGAAGCCATCCTGCGGTGTTGCGGCCAGCTCACGAGAAAGCGAGTTGAAGAAAGGAGCTCAGGGGCACTGTAATTCACAAACCTGCAGAGTTATAAATGACAGCTATCGTCCAAAAATATACTGAAGTAAGGCTGCCAAGAGGACTTGAAAGCGGGGCAGAATTGCAGGAAACCGATTTCAGGAGGTAGACTGGAATTGCATTTAAAGCATAGGAAAAGAGGCAGAACGTCCACAATGATGCACTTGGCCAAAAAGGGCGTATGCGTTTTTTCCTGAATATATTCAGGAAAAAACGCATACGCCCTTTTTGGCCAACCAAGCAAGCTTGCAAAGGAAATCTGCACTACAATGAAGTCTCACTTCCCCCCGGTCAAAAGGGCCATCTGAAAAAAGTGTAAAATCCAGAAAGGCAGGACAGGCCATGGAGAACTGGGAGCCTTGTTATGCTGATGGGCGGGATGTCAATTGCCAACAGCCACTCGGGAGAAGTGTATGGTGTTTCCTGAAACATCTAAAAAACAAAGCAACAGAGCCTAGGGCACTTCCACTTATGGTCCTATAGCTTAGGGAAATTAAAATCAAAAGACACAGCCACCCCAAAGGTTGGGACGGCTCTGTTTACAAGAACCTGGTTTACGGTACAAGTTCAATATCGCAGAAAGTGAAAAATGGATAAAGAAGTTGTGGTACTTACGTACAATGCAGTATCACTCAGCAATGAAATCTATGTCATCAGGCCCGTAGCAGCATAATGAGTGGATTCAGGTACGATGATTCTAACTGAAATAAGTCACACAGGAAAAGAAACATCATAAGATATCACTAATACACGGAATGTAACCTTGGCTACACAGGAACTGAATTACAAAACAGAACAGGGTCTCAAATTTAGAAACCCAACTTATGCTTGCTTAAGGGGAAAGGTGAGTTGGGGTGCTGCATAAAACCAGAGATTGAAATGAGCACAGATAAAGTTCCTTAAGCCAAATATGGAATAGACAAGAGCTACTCCTTGCTCAACGAAATGGACTCAACACCCCATATTAAATGCCTAAGAGTGTACCTGACTAGGAAGTATCTTAAAACCTATGGATTGCTATGTCTCTGAAAGAGAATCAAGTGTGTGTACAGGGGCATAAACGCAGCAGTGATAGGATTGGAGAGGTTCGGTGAGCAAATGAAGACCCTTTGAAGTCATATTGCATGGTACCCATTCCACGGGTCTCAACTCTCCAGGTTTAAGGTATTCTTCCTTCAGCTAAAACATGCATGTGGAACCCAGAGTATGATCAACCGTGTGATCGGGAGACGTGTTCCAATATGTGTCAGTTTTCGTCCCCTGGTACTCGGGTGCAACATTCCAGACGCTTTACTAACACTCTCCCGACTTGGAGAGTCAGTGCCTTTAACCTCCTGTTTGGCCCAGTTTGCAATTTCTGCGGAAGATGAACAGGAATAGGGAGAACCAATGAGAGACTAGCTGGAGGTGTCTGGACGGGCAAATTTAACTCTCATTTCCCACCAGGAAGAGGAATTAACCAAAGGCTCAGCGTGCCGTGCCGGAACCAGATTAGGGCCTGAAGCCATCCTGCGGTGTTGCGGCCAGCTCACGAGAAAGCGAGTTGAAGAAAGGAGCTCAGGGGCACTGTAATTCACAAACCTGCAGAGTTATAAATGACAGCTATCGTCCAAAAATATACTGAAGTAAGGCTGCCAAGAGGACTTGAAAGCGGGGCAGAATTGCAGGAAACCGATTTCAGGAGGTAGACTGGAATTGCATTTAAAGCATAGGAAAAGAGGCAGAACGTCCACAATGATGCACTTGGCCAAAAAGGGCGTATGCGTTTTTTCCTGAATATATTCAGGAAAAAACGCATACGCCCTTTTTGGCCAACCAAGCAAGCTTGCAAAGGAAATCTGCACTACAATGAAGTCTCACTTCCCCCCGGTCAAAAGGGCCATCTGAAAAAAGTGTAAAATCCAGAAAGGCAGGACAGGCCATGGAGAACTGGGAGCCTTGTTATGCTGATGGGCGGGATGTCAATTGCCAACAGCCACTCGGGAGAAGTGTATGGTGTTTCCTGAAACATCTAAAAAACAAAGCAACAGAGCCTAGGGCACTTCCACTTATGGTCCTATAGCTTAGGGAAATTAAAATCAAAAGACACAGCCACCCCAAAGGTTGGGACGGCTCTGTTTACAAGAACCTGGTTTACGGTACAAGTTCAATATCGCAGAAAGTGAAAAATGGATAAAGAAGTTGTTGTACTTACGTACAATGCAGTATCACTCAGCAATGAAATCTATGTCATCAGGCCCGTAGCAGCATAATGAGTGGATTCAGGTACGATGATTCTAACTGAAATAAGTCACACAGGAAAAGAAACATCATAAGATATCACTAATACACGGAATGTAACCTTGGCTACACAGGAACTGAATTACAAAACAGAACAGGGTCTCAAATTTAGAAACCCAACTTATGCTTGCTTAAGGGGAAAGGTGAGTTGGGGTGCTGCATAAAACCAGAGATTGAAATGAGCACAGATAAAGTTCCTTAAGCCAAATATGGAATAGACAAGAGCTACTCCTTGCTCAACGAAATGGACTCAACACCCCATATTAAATGCTTAAGAGTGTACCTGACTAGGAAGTATCTTAAAACCTATGGATTGCTATGTCTCTGAAAGAGAATCAAGTGTGTGTACAGGGGCATAAACGCAGCAGTGATAGGATTGGAGAGGTTCGGTGAGCAAATGAAGACCCTTTGAAGTCATATTGCATGGTACCCATTCCACGGGTCTCAACTCTCCAGGTTGAAGGTATTCTTCCTTCAGCTAAAACATGCATGTGGAACCCAGAGTATGATCAACCGTGTGATCGGGAGACGTGTTCCAATATGTCTCAGTTTTCGTCCCCTGGTACTCGGGTGCAACATGCCAGACGCTTTACTAACACTCTCCCGACTTGGAGAGTCAGTGCCTTTAACCTCCTGTTTGGCCCAGTTTGCAATTTCTGCGGAAGATGAACAGGAATAGGGAGAACCAATGACAGACTAGCTGGAGGTGTCTGGACGGGCAAATTTAACTCTCATTTCCCACCAGGAAGAGGAATTAACCAAAGGCTCAGCGTGCCGTGCCGGAACCAGATTAGGGCCTGAAGCCATCCTGCGGTGTTGCGGCCAGCTCACGAGAAAGCGAGTTGAAGAAAGGAGCTCAGGGGCACTGTAATTCACAAACCTGCAGAGTTATAAATGACAGCTATCGTCCAAAAATATACTGAAGTAAGGCTGCCAAGAGGACTTGAAAGCGGGGCAGAATTGCAGGAAACCGATTTCAGGAGGTAGACTGGAATTGCATTTAAAGCATAGGAAAAGAGGCAGAACGTCCACAATGATGCACTTGGCCAAAAAGGGCGTATGCGTTTTTTCCTGAATATATTCAGGAAAAAACGCATACGCCCTTTTTGGCCAACCAAGCAAGCTTGCAAAGGAAATCTGCACTACAATGAAGTCTCACTTCCCCCCGGTCAAAAGGGCCATCTGAAAAAAGTGTAAAATCCAGAAAGGCAGGACAGGCCATGGAGAACTGGGAGCCTTGTTATGCTGATGGGCGGGATGTCAATTGCCAACAGCCACTCGGGAGAAGTGTATGGTGTTTCCTGAAACATCTAAAAAACAAAGCAACAGAGCCTAGGGCACTTCCACTTATGGTCCTATAGCTTAGGGAAATTAAAATCAAAAGACACAGCCACCCCAAAGGTTGGGACGGCTCTGTTTACAAGAACCTGGTTTACGGTACAAGTTCAATATCGCAGAAAGTGAAAAATGGATAAAGAAGTTGTGGTACTTACGTACAATGCAGTATCACTCAGCAATGAAATCTATGTCATCAGGCCCGTAGCAGCATAATGAGTGGATTCAGGTACGATGATTCTAACTGAAATAAGTCACACAGGAAAAGAAACATCATAAGATATCACTAATACACGGAATGTAACCTTGGCTACACAGGAACTGAATTACAAAACAGAACAGGGTCTCAAATTTAGAAACCCAACTTATGCTTGCTTAAGGGGAAAGGTGAGTTGGGGTGCTGCATAAAACCAGAGATTGAAATGAGCACAGATAAAGTTCCTTAAGCCAAATATGGAATAGACAAGAGCTACTCCTTGCTCAACGAAATGGACTCAACACCCCATATTAAATGCCTAAGAGTGTACCTGACTAGGAAGTATCTTAAAACCTATGGATTGCTATGTCTCTGAAAGAGAATCAAGTGTGTGTACAGGGGCATAAACGCAGCAGTGATAGGATTGGAGAAGTTCGGTGAGCAAATGAAGACCCTTTGAAGTCATATTGCATGGTACCCATTCCACGGGTCTCAACTCTCCAGGTTTAAGGTATTCTTCCTTCAGCTAAAACATGCATGTGGAACCCAGAGTATGATCAACCGTGTGATCGGGAGACGTGTTCCAATATGTCTCAGTTTTCGTCCCCTGGTACTCGGGTGCAACATTCCAGACGCTTTACTAACACTCTCCCGACTTGGAGAGTCAGTGCCTTTAACCTCCTGTTTGGCCCAGTTTGCAATTTCTGCGGAAGATGAACAGGAATAGGGAGAACCAATGACAGACTAGCTGGAGGTGTCTGGACGGGCAAATTTAACTCTCATTTCCCAGCAGGAAGAGGAATTAACCAAAGGCTCAGCGTGCCGTGCCGGAACCAGATTAGGGCCTGAAGCCATCCTGCGGTGTTGCGGCCAGCTCACGAGAAAGCGAGTTGAAGAAAGGAGCTCAGGGGCACTGTAATTCACAAACCTGCAGAGTTATAAATGACAGCTATCGTCCAAAAATATACTGAAGTAAGGCTGCCAAGAGGACTTGAAAGCGGGGCAGAATTGCAGGAAACCGATTTCAGGAGGTAGACTGGAATTGCATTTAAAGCATAGGAAAAGAGGCAGAACGTCCACAATGATGCACTTGGCCAAAAAGGGCGTATGCGTTTTTTCCTGAATATATTCAGGAAAAAACGCATACGCCCTTTTTGGCCAACCAAGCAAGCTTGCAAAGGAAATCTGCACTACAATGAAGTCTCACTTCCCCCCGTCAAAAGGGCCATCTGAAAAAAGTGTAAAATCCAGAAAGGCAGGACAGGCCATGGAGAACTGGGAGCCTTGTTATGCTGATGGGCGGGATGTCAATTGCCAACAGCCACTCGGGAGAAGTGTATGGTGTTTCCTGAAACATCTAAAAAACAAAGCAACAGAGCCTAGGGCACTTCCACTTATGGTCCTATAGCTTAGGGAAATTAAAATCAAAAGACACAGCCACCCCAAAGGTTGGGACGGCTCTGTTTACAAGAACCTGGTTTACGGTACAAGTTCAATATCGCAGAAAGTGAAAAATGGATAAAGAAGTTGTGGTACTTACGTACAAAGCAGTATCACTCAGCAATGAAATCTATGTCATCAGGCCCGTAGCAGCATAATGAGTGGATTCAGGTACGATGATACTAACTGAAATAAGTCACACAGGAAAAGAAACATCATAAGATATCACTAATACACGGAATGTAACCTTGGCTACACAGGAACTGAATTACAAAACAGAACAGGGTCTCAAATTTAGAAACCCAACTTATGCTTGCTTAAGGGGAAAGGTGAGTTGGGGTGCTGCATAAAACCAGAGATTGAAATGAGCACAGATAAAGTTCCTTAAGCCAAATATGGAATAGACAAGAGCTACTCCTTGCTCAACGAAATGGACTCAACACCCCATATTAAATGCCTAAGAGTGTACCTGACTAGGAAGTATCTTAAAACCTATGGATTGCTATGTCTCTGAAAGAGAATCAAGCGTGTGTACAGGGGCATAAACGCAGCAGTGATAGGATTGGAGAGGTTCGGTGAGCAAATGAAGACCCTTTGAAGTCATATTGCATGGTACCCATTCCACGGGTCTCAACTCTCCAGGTTTAAGGTATTCTTCCTTCAGCTAAAACATGCATGTGGAACCCAGAGTATGATCAACCGTGTGATCGGGAGACGTGTTCCAATATGTCTCAGTTTTCATCCCCTGGTACTCAGGTGCAACATTCCAGACGCTTTACTAACACTCTCCCGACTTGGAGAGTCAGTGCCTTTAACCTCCTGTTTGGCCCAGTTTGCAATTTCTGCGGAAGATGAACAGGAATAGGGAGAACCAATGACAGACTAGCTGGAGGTGTCTGGACGGGCAAATTTAACTCTCATTTCCCACCAGGAAGAGGAATTAACCAAAGGCTCAGCGTGCCGTGCCGCAACCAGATTAGGGCCTGAAGCCATCCTGCGGTGTTGCGGCCAGCTCACGAGAAAGCGAGTTGAAGAAAGGAGCTCAGGGGCACTGTAATTCACAAACCTGCAGAGTTATAAATGACAGCTATCGTCCAAAAATATACTGAAGTAAGGCTGCCAAGAGGACTTGAAAGCGGGGCAGAATTGCAGGAAACCGATTTCAGGAGGTAGACTGGAATTGCATTTAAAGCATAGGAAAAGAGGCAGAACGTCCACAATGATGCACTTGGCCAAAAAGGGCGTATGCGTTTTTTCCTGAATATATTCAGGAAAAAACGCATACGCACTTTTTGGCCAACCAAGCAAGCTTGCAAAGGAAATCTGCACTACAATGAAGTCTCACTTCCCCCCGGTCAAAAGGGCCATCTGAAAAAAGTGTAAAATCCAGAAAGGCAGGACAGGCCATGGAGAACTGGGAGCCTTGTTATGCTGATGGGCGGGATGTCAATTGCCAACAGCCACTCGGGAGAAGTGTATGGTGTTTCCTGAAACATCTAAAAAACAAAGCAACAGAGCCTAGGACACTTCCACTTATGGTCCTATAGCTTAGGGAAATTAAAATCAAAAGACACAGCCACCCCAAAGGTTGGGACGGCTCTGTTTACAAGAACCTGGTTTACGGTACAAGTTCAATATCGCAGAAAGTGAAAAATGGATAAAGAAGTTGTGGTACTTACGTACAATGCAGTATCACTCAGCAATGAAATCTATGTCATCAGGCCCGTAGCAGCATAATGAGTGGATTCAGGTACGATGATTCTAACTGAAATAAGTCACACAGGAAAAGAAACATCATAAGATATCACTAATACACGGAATGTAACCTTGGCTACACAGGAACTGAATTACAAAACAGAACAGGGTCTCAAATTTAGAAACCCAACTTATGCTTGCTTAAGGGGAAAGGTGAGTTGGGGTGCTGCATAAAACCAGAGATTGAAATGAGCACAGATAAAGTTCCTTAAGCCAAATATGGAATAGACAAGAGCTACTCCTTGCTCAACGAAATGGACTCAACACCCCATATTAAATGCCTAAGAGTGTACCTGACTAGGAAGTATCTTAAAACCTATGGATTGCTATGTCTCTGAAAGAGAATCAAGTGTGTGTACAGGGACATAAACACAGCAGTGATAGGATTGGAGAGGTTCGGTGAGCAAATGAAGACCCTTTGAAGTCATATTGCATGGTACCCATTCCACGGGTCTCAACTCTCCAGGTTTAAGATATTCTTCCTTCAGCTAAAACATGCATGTGGAACCCAGAGTATGATCAACCGTGTGATCGGGAGACGTGTTCCAATATGTGTCAGTTTTTGTCCCCTGGTACTCGGGTGCAACATTCCAGACGCTTTACTAACACTCTCCCGACTTGGAGAGTCAGTGCCTTTAACCTCCTGTTTGGCCCAGTTTGCAATTTCTGCGGAAGATGAACAGGAATAGGGAGAACCAATGACAGACTAGCTGGAGGTGTCTGGACGGGCAAATTTAACTCTCATTTCCCACCAGGAAGAGGAATTAACCAAAGGCTCAGCGTGCCGTGCCGGAACCAGATTAGGGCCTGAAGCCATCCTGCGGTGTTGCGGCCAGCTCACGAGAAAGCGAGTTGAAGAAAGGAGCTCAGGGGCACTGTAATTCACAAACCTGCAGAGTTATAAATGACAGCTATCGTCCAAAAATATACTGAAGTAAGGCTGCCAAGAGGACTTGAAAGCGGGGCAGAATTGCAGGAAACCGATTTCAGGAGGTAGACTGGAATTGCATTGAAAGCATAGGAAAAGAGGCAGAACGTCCACAATGATGCACTTGGCCAAAAAGGGCGTATGCGTTTTTTCCTGAATATATTCAGGAAAAAACGCATATGCCCTTTTTGGCCAACCAAGCAAGCTTGCAAAGGAAATCTGCACTACAATGAAGTCTCACTTCCCCCCGGTCAAAAGGGCCATCTGAAAAAAGTGTAAAATCCAGAAAGGCAGGACAGGCCATGGAGAACTGGGAGCCTTGTTATGCTGATGGGCGGGATGTCAATTGCCAACAGCCACTCGGGAGAAGTGTATGGTGTTTCCTGAAACATCTAAAAAACAAAGCAACAGAGCCTAGGGCACTTCCACTTATGGTCCTATAGCTTAGGGAAATTAAAATCAAAAGACACAGCCACCCCAAAGGTTGGGACGGCTCTGTTTACAAGAACCTGGTTTACGGTACAAGTTCAATATCGCAGAAAGTGAAAAATGGATAAAGAAGTTGTGGTACTTACGTACAATGCAGTATCACTCAGCAATGAAATCTATGTCATCAGGCCCGTAGCAGCATAATGAGTGGATTCAGGTACGATGATTCTAACTGAAATAAGTCACACAGAAAAAGAAACATCATAAGATATCACTAATACACGGAATGTAACCTTGGCTACACAGGAACTGAATTACAAAACAGAACAGGGTCTCAAATTTAGAAACCCAACTTATGCTTGCTTAAGGGGAAAGGTGAGTTGGGGTGCTGCATAAAACCAGAGATTGAAATGAGCACAGATAAAGTTCCTTAAGCCAAATATGGAATAGACAAGAGCTACTCCTTGCTCAACGAAATGGACTCAACACCCCATATTAAATGCCTAAGAGTGTACCTGACTAGGAAGTATCTTAAAACCTATGGATTGCTATGTCTCTGAAAGAGAATCAAGTGTGTGTACAGGGGCATAAACGCAGCAGTGATAGGATTGGAGAGGTTCGGTGAGCAAATGAAGACCCTTTGAAGTCATATTGCATGGTACCCATTCCACGGGTCTCAACTCTCCAGGTTTAAGGTATTCTTCCTTCAGCTAAAACATGCATGTGGAACCCAGAGTATGATCAACCGTGTGATCGGGAGACGTGTTCCAATATGTGTCAGTTTTCGTCCCCTGGTACTCGGGTGCAACATTCCAGACGCTTTACTAACACTCTCCCGACTTGGAGAGTCAGTGCCTTTAACCTCCTGTTTGGCCCAGTTTGCAATTTCTGCGGAAGATGAACAGGAATAGGGAGAACCAATGAGAGACTAGCTGGAGGTGTCTGGACGGGCAAATTTAACTCTCATTTCCCACCAGGAAGAGGAATTAACCAAAGGCTCAGCGTGCCGTGCCGGAACCAGATTAGGGCCTGAAGCCATCCTGCGGTGTTGCGGCCAGCTCACGAGAAAGCGAGTTGAAGAAAGGAGCTCAGGGGCACTGTAATTCACAAACCTGCAGAGTTATAAATGACAGCTATCGTCCAAAAATATACTGAAGTAAGGCTGCCAAGAGGACTTGAAAGCGGGGCAGAATTGCAGGAAACCGATTTCAGGAGGTAGACTGGAATTGCATTGAAAGCATAGGAAAAGAGGCAGAACGTCCACAATGATGCACTTGGCCAAAAAGGGCGTATGCGTTTTTTCCGGAATATATTCAGGAAAAAACGCATACGCCCTTTTTGGCCAACCAAGCAAGCTTGCAAAGGAAATCTGCACTACAATGAAGTCTCACTTCCCCCCGGTCAAAAGGGCCATCTGAAAAAAGTGTAAAATCCAGAAAGGCAGGACAGGCCATGGAGAACTGGGAGCCTTGTTATGCTGATGGGCGGGATGTCAATTGCCAACAGCCACTCGGGAGAAGTGTATGGTGTTTCCTGAAACATCTAAAAAACAAAGCAACAGAGCCTAGGGCACTTCCACTTATGGTCCTATAGCTTAGGGAAATTAAAATCAAAAGACACAGCCACCCCAAAGGTTGGGACGGCTCTGTTTACAAGAACCTGGTTTACGGTACAAGTTCAATATCGCAGAAAGTGAAAAATGGATAAAGAAGTTGTTGTACTTACGTACAATGCAGTATCACTCAGCAATGAAATCTATGTCATCAGGCCCGTAGCAGCATAATGAGTGGATTCAGGTACGATGATTCTAACTGAAATAAGTCACACAGGAAAAGAAACATCATAAGATATCACTAATACACGGAATGTAACCTTGGCTACACAGGAACTGAATTACAAAACAGAACAGGGTCTCAAATTTAGAAACCCAACTTATGCTTGCTTAAGGGGAAAGGTGAGTTGGGGTGCTGCATAAAACCAGAGATTGAAATGAGCACAGATAAAGTTCCTTAAGCCAAATATGGAATAGACAAGAGCTACTCCTTGCTCAACGAAATGGACTCAACACCCCATATTAAATGCTTAAGAGTGTACCTGACTAGGAAGTATCTTAAAACCTATGGATTGCTATGTCTCTGAAAGAGAATCAAGTGTGTGTACAGGGGCATAAACGCAGCAGTGATAGGATTGGAGAGGTTCGGTGAGCAAATGAAGACCCTTTGAAGTCATATTGCATGGTACCCATTCCACGGGTCTCAACTCTCCAGGTTGAAGGTATTCTTCCTTCAGCTAAAACATGCATGTGGAACCCAGAGTATGATCAACCGTGTGATCGGGAGACGTGTTCCAATATGTCTCAGTTTTCGTCCCCTGGTACTCGGGTGCAACATGCCAGACGCTTTACTAACACTCTCCCGACTTGGAGAGTCAGTGCCTTTAACCTCCTGTTTGGCCCAGTTTGCAATTTCTGCGGAAGATGAACAGGAATAGGGAGAACCAATGACAGACTAGCTGGAGGTGTCTGGACGGGCAAATTTAACTCTCATTTCCCACCAGGAAGAGGAATTAACCAAAGGCTCAGCGTGCCGTGCCGGAACCAGATTAGGGCCTGAAGCCATCCTGCGGTGTTGCGGCCAGCTCACGAGAAAGCGAGTTGAAGAAAGGAGCTCAGGGGCACTGTAATTCACAAACCTGCAGAGTTATAAATGACAGCTATCGTCCAAAAATATACTGAAGTAAGGCTGCCAAGAGGACTTGAAAGCGGGGCAGAATTGCAGGAAACCGATTTCAGGAGGTAGACTGGAATTGCATTGAAAGCATAGGAAAAGAGGCAGAACGTCCACAATGATGCACTTGGCCAAAAAGGGCGTATGCGTTTTTTCCTGAATATATTCAGGAAAAAACGCATACGCCCTTTTTGGCCAACCAAGCAAGCTTGCAAAGGAAATCTGCACTACAATGAAGTCTCACTTCCCCCCGGTCAAAAGGGCCATCTGAAAAAAGTGTAAAATCCAGAAAGGCAGGACAGGCCATGGAGAACTGGGAGCCTTGTTATGCTGATGGGCGGGATGTCAATTGCCAACAGCCACTCGGGAGAAGTGTATGGTGTTTCCTGAAACATCTAAAAAACAAAGCAACAGAGCCTAGGGCACTTCCACTTATGGTCCTATAGCTTAGGGAAATTAAAATCAAAAGACACAGCCACCCCAAAGGTTGGGACGGCTCTGTTTACAAGAACCTGGTTTACGGTACAAGTTCAATATCGCAGAAAGTGAAAAATGGATAAAGAAGTTGTGGTACTTACGTACAATGCAGTATCACTCAGCAATGAAATCTATGTCATCAGGCCCGTAGCAGCATAATGAGTGGATTCAGGTACGATGATTCTAACTGAAATAAGTCACACAGGAAAAGAAACATCATAAGATATCACTAATACACGGAATGTAACCTTGGCTACACAGGAACTGAATTACAAAACAGAACAGGGTCTCAAATTTAGAAACCCAACTTATGCTTGCTTAAGGGGAAAGGTGAGTTGGGGTGCTGCATAAAACCAGAGATTGAAATGAGCACAGATAAAGTTCCTTAAGCCAAATATGGAATAGACAAGAGCTACTCCTTGCTCAACGAAATGGACTCAACACCCCATATTAAATGCCTAAGAGTGTACCTGACTAGGAAGTATCTTAAAACCTATGGATTGCTATGTCTCTGAAAGAGAATCAAGTGTGTGTACAGGGGCATAAACGCAGCAGTGATAGGATTGGAGAAGTTCGGTGAGCAAATGAAGACCCTTTGAAGTCATATTGCATGGTACCCATTCCACGGGTCTCAACTCTCCAGGTTTAAGGTATTCTTCCTTCAGCTAAAACATGCATGTGGAACCCAGAGTATGATCAACCGTGTGATCGGGAGACGTGTTCCAATATGTCTCAGTTTTCGTCCCCTGGTACTCGGGTGCAACATTCCAGACGCTTTACTAACACTCTCCCGACTTGGAGAGTCAGTGCCTTTAACCTCCTGTTTGGCCCAGTTTGCAATTTCTGCGGAAGATGAACAGGAATAGGGAGAACCAATGACAGACTAGCTGGAGGTGTCTGGACGGGCAAATTTAACTCTCATTTCCCAGCAGGAAGAGGAATTAACCAAAGGCTCAGTGTGCCGTGCCGGAACCAGATTAGGGCCTGAAGCCATCCTGCGGTGTTGCGGCCAGCTCACGAGAAAGCGAGTTGAAGAAAGGAGCTCAGGGGCACTGTAATTCACAAACCTGCAGAGTTATAAATGACAGCTATCGTCCAAAAATATACTGAAGTAAGGCTGCCAAGAGGACTTGAAAGCGGGGCAGAATTGCAGGAAACCGATTTCAGGAGGTAGACTGGAATTGCATTTAAAGCATAGGAAAAGAGGCAGAACGTCCACAATGATGCACTTGGCCAAAAAGGGCGTATGCGTTTTTTCCTGAATATATTCAGGAAAAAACGCATACGCCCTTTTTGGCCAACCAAGCAAGCTTGCAAAGGAAATCTGCACTACAATGAAGTCTCACTTCCCCCCGTCAAAAGGGCCATCTGAAAAAAGTGTAAAATCCAGAAAGGCAGGACAGGCCATGGAGAACTGGGAGCCTTGTTATGCTGATGGGCGGGATGTCAATTGCCAACAGCCACTCGGGAGAAGTGTATGGTGTTTCCTGAAACATCTAAAAAACAAAGCAACAGAGCCTAGGGCACTTCCACTTATGGTCCTATAGCTTAGGGAAATTAAAATCAAAAGACACAGCCACCCCAAAGGTTGGGACGGCTCTGTTTACAAGAACCTGGTTTACGGTACAAGTTCAATATCGCAGAAAGTGAAAAATGGATAAAGAAGTTGTGGTACTTACGTACAAAGCAGTATCACTCAGCAATGAAATCTATGTCATCAGGCCCGTAGCAGCATAATGAGTGGATTCAGGTACGATGATACTAACTGAAATAAGTCACACAGGAAAAGAAACATCATAAGATATCACTAATACACGGAATGTAACCTTGGCTACACAGGAACTGAATTACAAAACAGAACAGGGTCTCAAATTTAGAAACCCAACTTATGCTTGCTTAAGGGGAAAGGTGAGTTGGGGTGCTGCATAAAACCAGAGATTGAAATGAGCACAGATAAAGTTCCTTAAGCCAAATATGGAATAGACAAGAGCTACTCCTTGCTCAACGAAATGGACTCAACACCCCATATTAAATGCCTAAGAGTGTACCTGACTAGGAAGTATCTTAAAACCTATGGATTGCTATGTCTCTGAAAGAGAATCAAGCGTGTGTACAGGGGCATAAACGCAGCAGTGATAGGATTGGAGAGGTTCGGTGAGCAAATGAAGACCCTTTGAAGTCATATTGCATGGTACCCATTCCACGGGTCTCAACTCTCCAGGTTTAAGGTATTCTTCCTTCAGCTAAAACATGCATGTGGAACCCAGAGTATGATCAACCGTGTGATCGGGAGACGTGTTCCAATATGTCTCAGTTTTCATCCCCTGGTACTCAGGTGCAACATTCCAGACGCTTTACTAACACTCTCCCGACTTGGAGAGTCAGTGCCTTTAACCTCCTGTTTGGCCCAGTTTGCAATTTCTGCGGAAGATGAACAGGAATAGGGAGAACCAATGACAGACTAGCTGGAGGTGTCTGGACGGGCAAATTTAACTCTCATTTCCCACCAGGAAGAGGAATTAACCAAAGGCTCAGCGTGCCGTGCCGCAACCAGATTAGGGCCTGAAGCCATCCTGCGGTGTTGCGGCCAGCTCACGAGAAAGCGAGTTGAAGAAAGGAGCTCAGGGGCACTGTAATTCACAAACCTGCAGAGTTATAAATGACAGCTATCGTCCAAAAATATACTGAAGTAAGGCTGCCAAGAGGACTTGAAAGCGGGGCAGAATTGCAGGAAACCGATTTCAGGAGGTAGACTGGAATTGCATTTAAAGCATAGGAAAAGAGGCAGAACGTCCACAATGATGCACTTGGCCAAAAAGGGCGTATGCGTTTTTTCCTGAATATATTCAGGAAAAAACGCATACGCACTTTTTGGCCAACCAAGCAAGCTTGCAAAGGAAATCTGCACTACAATGAAGTCTCACTTCCCCCCGGTCAAAAGGGCCATCTGAAAAAAGTGTAAAATCCAGAAAGGCAGGACAGGCCATGGAGAACTGGGAGCCTTGTTATGCTGATGGGCGGGATGTCAATTGCCAACAGCCACTCGGGAGAAGTGTATGGTGTTTCCTGAAACATCTAAAAAACAAAGCAACAGAGCCTAGGACACTTCCACTTATGGTCCTATAGCTTAGGGAAATTAAAATCAAAAGACACAGCCACCCCAAAGGTTGGGACGGCTCTGTTTACAAGAACCTGGTTTACGGTACAAGTTCAATATCGCAGAAAGTGAAAAATGGATAAAGAAGTTGTGGTACTTACGTACAATGCAGTATCACTCAGCAATGAAATCTATGTCATCAGGCCCGTAGCAGCATAATGAGTGGATTCAGGTACGATGATTCTAACTGAAATAAGTCACACAGGAAAAGAAACATCATAAGATATCACTAATACACGGAATGTAACCTTGGCTACACAGGAACTGAATTACAAAACAGAACAGGGTCTCAAATTTAGAAACCCAACTTATGCTTGCTTAAGGGGAAAGGTGAGTTGGGGTGCTGCATAAAACCAGAGATTGAAATGAGCACAGATAAAGTTCCTTAAGCCAAATATGGAATAGACAAGAGCTACTCCTTGCTCAACGAAATGGACTCAACACCCCATATTAAATGCCTAAGAGTGTACCTGACTAGGAAGTATCTTAAAACCTATGGATTGCTATGTCTCTGAAAGAGAATCAAGTGTGTGTACAGGGACATAAACACAGCAGTGATAGGATTGGAGAGGTTCGGTGAGCAAATGAAGACCCTTTGAAGTCATATTGCATGGTACCCATTCCACGGGTCTCAACTCTCCAGGTTTAAGATATTCTTCCTTCAGCTAAAACATGCATGTGGAACCCAGAGTATGATCAACCGTGTGATCGGGAGACGTGTTCCAATATGTGTCAGTTTTTGTCCCCTGGTACTCGGGTGCAACATTCCAGACGCTTTACTAACACTCTCCCGACTTGGAGAGTCAGTGCCTTTAACCTCCTGTTTGGCCCAGTTTGCAATTTCTGCGGAAGATGAACAGGAATAGGGAGAACCAATGACAGACTAGCTGGAGGTGTCTGGACGGGCAAATTTAACTCTCATTTCCCACCAGGAAGAGGAATTAACCAAAGGCTCAGCGTGCCGTGCCGGAACCAGATTAGGGCCTGAAGCCATCCTGCGGTGTTGCGGCCAGCTCACGAGAAAGCGAGTTGAAGAAAGGAGCTCAGGGGCACTGTAATTCACAAACCTGCAGAGTTATAAATGACAGCTATCGTCCAAAAATATACTGAAGTAAGGCTGCCAAGAGGACTTGAAAGCGGGGCAGAATTGCAGGAAACCGATTTCAGGAGGTAGACTGGAATTGCATTGAAAGCATAGGAAAAGAGGCAGAACGTCCACAATGATGCACTTGGCCAAAAAGGGCGTATGCGTTTTTTCCTGAATATATTCAGGAAAAAACGCATATGCCCTTTTTGGCCAACCAAGCAAGCTTGCAAAGGAAATCTGCACTACAATGAAGTCTCACTTCCCCCCGGTCAAAAGGGCCATCTGAAAAAAGTGTAAAATCCAGAAAGGCAGGACAGGCCATGGAGAACTGGGAGCCTTGTTATGCTGATGGGCGGGATGTCAATTGCCAACAGCCACTCGGGAGAAGTGTATGGTGTTTCCTGAAACATCTAAAAAACAAAGCAACAGAGCCTAGGGCACTTCCACTTATGGTCCTATAGCTTAGGGAAATTAAAATCAAAAGACACAGCCACCCCAAAGGTTGGGACAGCTCTGTTTACAAGAACCTGGTTCACGGTACAAGTTCAATATCGCAGAAAGTGAAAAATGGATAAAGAAGTCGTGGTACTTACGTACAATGCAGTATCACTCAGCAATGAAATCTATGTCATCAGGCCCGTAGCAGCATAATGAGTGGATTCAGGTACGATGAATCTAACTGAAATAAGTCACACAGAAAAAGAAACATCATAAGATATCACTAATACACGGAATGTAAACTTGGCTACACAGGAACTGAATTACAAAACAGAACACGGTCTCAAATTTAGAAAACCAACTTATGCTTGCTTAAGGGGAAAGGTGAGTTGGGGTGCTGCATAAAACCAGAGATTGAAATGAGCACAGATAAAGTTCCTTAAGCCAAATATGGAATAGACAAGAGCTACTCCTTGCTCAACGAAATGGACTCAACACCCCATATTAAATGCCTAAGAGTGTACCTGACTAGGAAGTATCTTAAAACCTATGGATTGCTATGTCTCTGAAAGAGAATCAAGTGTGTGTACAGGGGCATAAACGCAGCAGTGATAGGATTGGAGAGGTTCGGTGAGCAAATGAAGACCCTTTGAAGTCATATTGCATGGTACCCATTCCACGGGTCTCAACTCTCCAGGTTTAAGGTATTCTTCCTTCAGCTAAAACATGCATGTGGAACCCAGAGTATGATCAACCGTGTGATCGGGAGACGTGTTCCAATATGTCTCAGTTTTCGTCCCCTGGTACTCGGGTGCAACATTCCAGACGCTTTACTAACACTCTCCCGACTTGGAGAGTCAGTGCCTTTAACCTCCTGTTTGGCCCAGTTTGCAATTTCTGCGGAAGATGAACAGGAATAGGGAGAACCAATGACAGACTAGCTGGAGGTGTCTGGACGGGCAAATTTAACTCTCATTTCCCACCAGGAAGAGGAATTAACCAAAGGCTCAGCGTGCCGTGCCGGAACCAGATTAGGGCCTGAAGCCATCCTGCGGTGTTGCGGCCAGCTCACGAGAAAGCGAGTTGAAGAAAGGAGCTCAGGGGCACTGTAATTCACAAACCTGCAGAGTTATAAATGACAGCTATCGTCCAAAAATATACTGAAGTAAGGCTGCCAAGAGGACTTGAAAGCGGGGCAGAATTGCAGGAAACCGATTTCAGGAGGTAGACTGGAATTGCATTGAAAGCATAGGAAAAGAGGCAGAACGTCCACAATGATGCACTTGGCCAAAAAGGGCGTATGCGTTTTTTCCTGAATATATTCAGGAAAAAACGCATACGCCCTTTTTGGCCAACCAAGCAAGCTTGCAAAGGAAATCTGCACTACAATGAAGTCTCACTTCCCCACGGTCAAAAGGGACATCTGAAAAAAGTGTAAAATCCAGAAAGGCAGGACAGGCCATGGAGAACTGGGAGCCTTGTTATGCTGATGGGCGGGATGTCAATTGCCAACAGCCACTTGGGAGAAGTGTATGGTGTTTCCTGAAACATCTAAAAAACAAAGCAACAGAGCCTAGGGCACTTCCACTTATGGTCCTATAGCTTAGGGAAATTAAAATCAAAAGACACAGCCACCCCAAAGGTTGGGACGGCTCTGTTTACAAGAACCTGGTTTACGGTACAAGTTCAATATCGCAGAAAGTGAAAAATGGATAAAGAAGTTGTGGTACTTACGTACAATGCAGTATCACTCAGCAATGAAATCTATGTCATCAGGCCCGTAGCAGCATAATGAGTGGATTCAGGTACGATGATTCTAACTGAAATAAGTCACACAGGAAAAGAAACATCATAAGATATCACTAATACACGGAATGTAACCTTGGCTACACAGGAACTGAATTACAAAACAGAACAGGGTCTCAAATTTAGAAACCCAACTTATGCTTGCTTAAGGGGAAAGGTGAGTTGGGGTGCTGCATAAAACCAGAGATTGAAATGAGCACAGATAAAGTTCCTTAAGCCAAATATGGAATAGACAAGAGCTACTCCTTGCTCAACGAAATGGACTCAACACCCCATATTAAATGCCTAAGAGTGTACCTGACTAGGAAGTATCTTAAAACCTATGGATTGCTATGTCTCTGAAAGAGAATCAAGCGTGTGTACAGGGGCATAAACGCAGCAGTGATAGGATTGGAGAGGTTCGGTGAGCAAATGAAGACCCTTTGAAGTCATATTGCATGGTACCCATTCCACGGGTCTCAACTCTCCAGGTTTAAGGTATTCTTCCTTCAGCTAAAACATGCATGTGGAACCCAGAGTATGATCAACCGTGTGATCGGGAGACGTGTTCCAATATGTGTCAGTTTTCGTCCCCTGGTACTCGGGTGCAACATTCCATACGCTTTACTAACACTCTCCCGACTTGGAGAGTCAGTGCCTTTAACCTCCTGTTTGGCCCAGTTTGCAATTTCTGCGGAAGATGAACAGGAATAGGGAGAACCAATGACAGACTAGCTGGAGGTGTCTGGACGGGCAAATTTAACTCTCATTTCCCACCAGGAAGAGGAATTAACCAAAGGCTCAGCGTGCCGTGCCGGAACCAGATTAGGGCCTGAAGCCATCCTGCGGTGTTGCGGCCAGCTCACGAGAAAGCGAGTTGAAGAAAGGAGCTCAGGGGCACTGTAATTCACAAACCTGCAGAGTTATAAATGACAGCTATCGTCCAAAAATATACTGAAGTAAGGCTGCCAAGAGGACTTGAAAGCGGGGCAGAATTGCAGGAAACCGATTTCAGGAGGTAGACTGGAATTGCATTGAAAGCATAGGAAAAGAGGCAGAACGTCCACAATGATGCACTTGGCCAAAAAGGGCGTATGCGTTTTTTCCTGAATATATTCAGGAAAAAACGCATACGCCCTTTTTGGCCAACCAAGCAAGCTTGCAAAGGAAATCTGCACTACAATGAAGTCTCACTTCCCCCCGGTCAAAAGGGCCATCTGAAAAAAGTGTAAAATCCAGAAAGGCAGGACAGGCCATGGAGAACTGGGAGCCTTGTTATGCTGATGGGCGGGATGTCAATTGCCAACAGCCACTCGGGAGAAGTGTATGGTGTTTCCTGAAACATCTAAAAAACAAAGCAACAGAGCCTAGGGCACTTCCACTTATGGTCCTATAGCTTAGGGAAATTAAAATCAAAAGACACAGCCACCCCAAATGTTGGGACGGCTCTGTTTACAAGAACCTGGTTTACGGTACAAGTTCAATATCGCAGAAAGTGAAAAATGGATAAAGAAGTTGTGGTACTTACGTACAATGCAGTATCACTCAGCAATGAAATCTATGTCATCAGGCCCGTAGCAGCATAATGAGTGGATTCAGGTACGATGATTCTAACTGAAATAAGTCACACAGGAAAAGAAACATCATAAGATATCACTAATACACGGAATGTAACCTTGGCTACACAGGAACTGAATTACAAAACAGAACAGGGTCTCAAATTTAGAAACCCAACTTATGCTTGCTTAAGGGGAAAGGTGAGTTGGGGTGCTGCATAAAACCAGAGATTGAAATGAGCACAGATAAAGTTCCTTAAGCCAAATATGGAATAGACAAGAGCTACTCCTTGCTCAACGAAATGGACTCAACACCCCATATTAAATGCCTAAGAGTGTACCTGACTAGGAAGTATCTTAAAACCTATGGATTGCTATGTCTCTGAAAGAGAATCAAGTGTGTGTACAGGGGCATAAATGCAGCAGTGATAGGATTGGAGAGGTTCGGTGAGCAAATGAAGACCCTTTGAAGTCATATTGCATGGTACCCATTCCACGGGTCTCAACTCTCCAGGTTTAAGGTATTCTTCCTTCAGCTAAAACATGCATGTGGAACCCAGAGTATGATCAACCGTGTGATCGGGAGACGTGTTCCAATATGTCTCAGTTTTCGTCCCCTGGTACTCGGGTGCAACATGCCAGACGCTTTACTAACACTCTCCCGACTTGGAGAGTCAGTGCCTTTAACCTCCTGTTTGGCCCAGTTTGCAATTTCTGCGGAAGATGAACAGGAATAGGGAGAACCAATGACAGACTAGCTGGAGGTGTCTGGACGGGCAAATTTAACTCTCATTTCCCACCAGGAAGAGGAATTAACCAAAGGCTCAGCGTGCCGTGCCGGAACCAGATTAGGGCCTGAAGCCATCCTGCGGTGTTGCGGCCAGCTCACGAGAAAGCGAGTTGAAGAAAGGAGCTCAGGGGCACTGTAATTCACAAACCTGCAGAGTTATAAATGACAGCTATCGTCCAAAAATATACTGAAGTAAGGCTGCCAAGAGGACTTGAAAGCGGGGCAGAATTGCAGGAAACCGATTTCAGGAGGTAGACTGGAATTGCATTGAAAGCATAGGAAAAGAGGCAGAACGTCCACAATGATGCACTTGGCCAAAAAGGGCGTATGCGTTTTTTCCTGAATATATTCAGGAAAAAACGCATACGCCCTTTTTGGCCAACCAAGCAAGCTTGCAAAGGAAATCTGCACTACAATGAAGTCTCACTTCCCCCCGGTCAAAAGGGCCATCTGAAAAAAGTGTAAAATCCAGAAAGGCAGAACAGGCCATGGAGAACTGGGAGCCTTGTTATGCTGATGGGCGGGATGTCAATTGCCAACAGCCACTCGGGAGAAGTGTATGGTGTTTCCTGAAACATCTAAAAAACAAAGCAACAGAGCCTAGGGCACTTCCACTTATGGTCCTATAGCTTAGGGAAATTAAAATCAAAAGACACAGCCACCCCAAAGGTTGGGACGGCTCTGTTTACAAGAACCTGGTTTACGGTACAAGTTCAATATCGCAGAAAGTGAAAAATGGATAAAGAAGTTGTGGTACTTACGTACAATGCAGTATCACTCAGCAATGAAATCTATGTCATCAGGCCCGTAGCAGCATAATGAGTGGATTCAGGTACGATGATTCTAACTGAAATAAGTCACACAGGAAAAGAAACATCATAAGATATCACTAATACACGGAATGTAACCTTGGCTACACAGGAACTGAATTACAAAACAGAACAGGGTCTCAAATTTAGAAACCCAACTTATGCTTGCTTAAGGGGAAAGGTGAGTTGGGGTGCTGCATAAAACCAGAGATTGAAATGAGCACAGATAAAGTTCCTTAAGCCAAATATGGAATAGACAAGAGCTACTCCTTGCTCAACGAAATGGACTCAACACCCCATATTAAATGCCTAAGAGTGTACCTGACTAGGAAGTATCTTAAAACCTATGGATTGCTATGTCTCTGAAAGAGAATCAAGTGTGTGTACAGGGGCATAAACGCAGCAGTGATAGGATTGGAGAGGTTCGGTGAGCAAATGAAGACCCTTTGAAGTCATATTGCATGGTACCCATTCCACGGGTCTCAACTCTCCAGGTTTAAGGTATTCTTCCTTCAGCTAAAACATGCATGTGGAACCCAGAGTATGATCAACCGTGTGATCGGGAGACGTGTTCCAATATGTGTCAGTTTTCGTCCCCTGGTACTCGGGTGCAACATGCCAGACGCTTTACTAACACTCTCCCGACTTGGAGAGTCAGTGCCTTTAACCTCCTGTTTGGCCCAGTTTGCAATTTCTGCGGAAGATGAACAGGAATAGGTAGAACCAATGACAGACTAGCTGGAGGTGTCTGGACGGGCAAATTTAACTCTCATTTCCCACCAGGAAGAGGAATTAACCAAAGGCTCAGCGTGCCGTGCCGGAACCAGATTAGGGCCTGAAGCCATCCTGCGGTGTTGCGGCCAGCTCACGAGAAAGCGAGTTGAAGAAAGGAGCTCAGGGGCACTGTAATTCACAAACCTGCAGAGTTATAAATGACAGCTATCGTCCAAAAATATACTGAAGTAAGGCTGCCAAGAGGACTTGAAAGCGGGGCAGAATTGCAGGAAACCGATTTCAGGAGGTAGACTGGAATTGCATTGAAAGCATAGGAAAAGAGGCAGAACGTCCACAATGATGCACTTGGCCAAAAAGGGCGTATGCGTTTTTTCCTGAATATATTCAGGAAAAAACGCATACGCCCTTTTTGGCCAACCAAGCAAGCTTGCAAAGGAAATCTGCACTACAATGAAGTCTCACTTCCCCCCGGTCAAAAGGGCCATCTGAAAAAAGTGTAAAATCCAGAAAGGCAGGACAGGCCATGGAGAACTGGGAGCCTTGTTATGCTGATGGGCGGGATGTCAATTGCCAACAGCCACTCGGGAGAAGTGTATGGTGTTTCCTGAAACATCTAAAAAACAAAGCAACAGAGCCTAGGGCACTTCCACTTATGGTCCTATAGCTTAGGGAAATTAAAATCAAAAGACACAGCCACCCCAAAGGTTGGGACGGCTCTGTTTACAAGAACCTGGTTTACGGTACAAGTTCAATATCGCAGAAAGTGAAAAATGGATAAAGAAGTTGTGGTACCTACGTACAATGCAATATCACTCAGCAATGAAATCTATGTCATCAGGCCCGTAGCAGCATAATGAGTGGATTCAGGTACGATGATTCTAACTGAAATAAGTCACACAGAAAAAGAAACATCATAAGATATCACTAATACACGGAATGTAAACTTGGCTACACAGGAACTGAATTACAAAACAGAACAGGGTCTCAAATTTAGAAAACCAACTTATGCTTGCTTAAGGGGAAAGGTGAGTTGGGGTGCTGCATAAAACCAGAGA
The DNA here is from genome assembly GCF_949774975.1 of Lagenorhynchus albirostris. Lineage (NCBI taxonomy): Eukaryota > Metazoa > Chordata > Mammalia > Artiodactyla > Delphinidae > Lagenorhynchus > Lagenorhynchus albirostris. The sequence continues at coordinate 318,644 of NW_026783594.1, read as the reverse complement.
TTGAAATGAGCACAGATAAAGTTCCTTAAGCCAAATATGGAATAGACAAGAGCTACTCCTTGCTCAACGAAATGGACTCAACACCCCATATTAAATGCCTACGAGTGTACCTGACTAGGAAGTATCTTAAAACCTATGGATTGCTATGTCTCTGAAAGAGAATCAAGTGTGTGTACAGGGGCATAAACGCAGCAGTGATAGGATTGGAGAGGTTCGGTGAGCAAATGAAGACCCTTTGAAGTCATATTGCATGGTACCCATTCCACGGGTCTCAACTCTCCAGGTTTAAGGTATTCTTCCTTCAGCTAAAACATGCATGTGGAACCCAGAGTATGATCAACCGTGTGATCGGGAGACGTGTTCCAATATGTCTCAGTTTTCGTCCCCTGGTACTCGGGTGCAACATTCCAGATGCTTTACTAACACTCTCCCGACTTGGAGAGTCAGTGCCTTTAACCTCCTGTTTGGCCCAGTTTGCAATTTCTGCGGAAGATGAACAGGAATAGGGAGAACCAATGAGAGACTAGCTGGAGGTGTCTGGACGGGCAAATTTAACTCTCATTTCCCACCAGGAAGAGGAATTAACCAAAGGCTCAGCGTGCCGTGCCGGAACCAGATTAGGGCCTGAAGCCATCCTGCGGTGTTGCGGCCAGCTCACGAGAAAGCGAGTTGAAGAAAGGAGCTCAGGGGCACTGTAATTCACAAACCTGCAGAGTTATAAATGACAGCTATCGTCCAAAAATATACTGAAGTAAGGCTGCCAAGAGGACTTGAAAGCGGGGCAGAATTGCAGGAAACCGATTTCAGGAGGTAGACTGGAATTGCATTTAAAGCATAGGAAAAGAGGCAGAACGTCCACAATGATGCACTTGGCCAAAAAGGGCGTATGCGTTTTTTCCTGAATATATTCAGGAAAAAACGCATACGCCCTTTTTGGCCAACCAAGCAAGCTTGCAAAGGAAATCTGCACTACAATGAAGTCTCACTTCCCCCCGGTCAAAAGGGCCATCTGAAAAAAGTGTAAAATCCAGAAAGGCAGGACAGGCCATGGAGAACTGGGAGCCTTGTTATGCTGATGGGCGGGATGTCAATTGCCAACAGCCACTCGGGAGAAGTGTATGGTGTTTCCTGAAACATCTAAAAAACAAAGCAACAGAGCCTAGGGCACTTCCACTTATGGTCCTATAGCTTAGGGAAATTAAAATCAAAAAGACACAGCCACCCCAAAGGTTGGGACGGCTCTGTTTACAAGAACCTGGTTTACGGTACAAGTTCAATATCGCAGAAAGTGAAAAATGGATAAAGAAGTTGTGGTACTTACGTACAATGCAGTATCACTCAGCAATGAAATCTATGTCATCAGGCCCGTAGCAGCATAATGAGTGGATTCAGGTACGATGATTCTAACTGAAATAAGTCACACAGAAAAAGAAACATCATAAGATATCACTAATACACGGAATGTAACCTTGGCTACACAGGAACTGAATTACAAAACAGAACAGGGTCTCAAATTTAGAAACCCAACTTATGCTTGCTTAAGGGGAAAGGTGAGTTGGGGTGCTGCATAAAACCAGAGATTGAAATGAGCACAGATAAAGTTCCTTAAGCCAAATATGGAATAGACAAGAGCTACTCCTTGCTCAACGAAATGGACTCAACACCCCATATTAAATGCCTAAGAGTGTACCTGACTAGGAAGTATCTTAAAACCTATGGATTGCTATGTCTCTGAAAGAGAATCAAGTGTGTGTACAGGGGCATAAACGCAGCAGTGATAGGATTGGAGAGGTTCGGTGAGCAAATGAAGACCTTTGAAGTCATATTGCATGGTACCCATTCCACGGGTCTCAACTCTCCAGGTTTAAGGTATTCTTCCTTCAGCTAAAACATGCATGTGGAACCCAGAGTATGATCAACCGTGTGATCGGGAGACGTGTTCCAATATGTCTCAGTTTTCGTCCCCTGGTACTCGGGTGCAACATTCCAGACGCTTTACTAACACTCTCCCGACTTGGAGAGTCAGTGCCTTTAACCTCCTGTTTGGCCCAGTTTGCAATTTCTGCGGAAGATGAACAGGAATAGGGAGAACCAATGAGAGACTAGCTGGAGGTGTCTGGACGGGCAAATTTAACTCTCATTTCCCACCAGGAAGAGGAATTAACCAAAGGCTCAGCGTGCCGTGCCGGAACCAGATTAGGGCCTGAAGCCATCCTGCGGTGTTGCGGCCAGCTCACGAGAAAGCGAGTTGAAGAAAGGAGCTCAGGGGCACTGTAATTCACAAACCTGCAGAGTTATAAATGACAGCTATCGTCCAAAAATATACTGAAGTAAGGCTGCCAAGAGGACTTGAAAGCGGGGCAGAATTGCAGGAAACCGATTTCAGGAGGTAGACTGGAATTGCATTGAAAGCACAGGAAAAGAGGCAGAACGTCCACAATGATGCACTTGGCCAAAAAGGGCGTATGCGTTTTTTCCTGAATATATTCAGGAAAAAACGCATACGCCCTTTTTGGCCAACCAAGCAAGCTTGCAAAGGAAATCTGCACTACAATGAAGTCTCACTTCCCCCCGGTCAAAAGGGCCATCTGAAAAAAGTGTAAAATCCAGAAAGGCAGGACAGGCCATGGAGAACTGGGAGCCTTGTTATGCTGATGGGCGGGATGTCAATTGCCAACAGCCACTCGGGAGAAGTGTATGGTGTTTCCTGAAACATCTAAAAAACAAAGCAACAGAGCCTAGGGCACTTCCACTTATGGTCCTATAGCTTAGGGAAATTAAAATCAAAAGACACAGCCACCCCAAAGGTTGGGACGGCTCTGTTTACAAGAACCTGGTTTACGGTACAAGTTCAATATCGCAGAAAGTGAAAAATGGATAAAGAAGTTGTGGTACTTACGTACAATGCAGTATCACTCAGCAATGAAATCTATGTCATCAGGCCCATAGCAGCATAACGAGTGGATTCAGGTACGATGATTCTAACTGAAATAAGTCACACAGGAAAAGAAACATCATAAGATATCACTAATACACGGAATGTAACCTTGGCTACACAGGAACTGAATTACAAAACAGAACAGGGTCTCAAATTTAGAAACCCAACTTATGCTTGCTTAAGGGGAAAGGTGAGTTGGGGTGCTGCATAAAACCAGAGATTGAAATGAGCACAGATAAAGTTCCTTAAGCCAAATATGGAATAGACAAGAGCTACTCCTTGCTCAACGAAATGGACTCAACACCCCATATTAAATGCCTAAGAGTGTACCTGACTAGGAAGTATCTTAAAACCTATGGACTGCTATGTCTCTGAAAGAGAATCAAGTGTGTGTACAGGGGCATAAACGCAGCAGTGATAGGATTGGAGAGGTTCGGTGAGCAAATGAAGACCCTTTGAAGTCATATTGCATGGTACCCATTCCACGGGTCTCAACTCTCCAGGTTTAAGGTATTCTTCCTTCAGCTAAAACATGCATGTGGAACCCAGAGTATAATCAACCATGTGATCGGGAGACGTGTTCCAATATGTCTCAGTTTTCGTCCCCTGGTACTCGGGTGCAACATGCCAGACGCTTTACTAACACTCTCCCGACTTGGAGAGTCAGTGCCTTTAACCTCCTGTTTGGCCCAGTTTGCAATTTCTGCGGAAGATGAACAGGAATAGGGAGAACCAATGACAGACTAGCTGGAGGTGTCTGGACGGGCAAATTTAACTCTCATTTCCCACCAGGAAGAGGAATTAACCAAAGGCTCTGCATGCCGTGCCGGAACCAGATTAGGGCCTGAAGCCATCCTGCGGTGTTGCGGCCAGCTCACGAGAAAGCGAGTTGAAGAAAGGAGCTCAGGGGCACTGTAATTCACAAACCTGCAGAGTTATAAATGACAGCTATCGTCCAAAAATATACTGAAGTAAGGCTGCCAAGAGGACTTGAAAGCGGGGCAGAATTGCAGGAAACCGATTTCAGGAGGTAGACTGGAATTGCATTGAAAGCATAGGAAAAGAGGCAGAACGTCCACAATGATGCACTTGGCCAAAAAGGGCGTATGCGTTTTTTCCTGAATATATTCAGGAAAAAACGCATACGCCCTTTTTGGCCAACCAAGCAAGCTTGCAAAGGAAATCTGCACTACAATGAAGTCTCACTTCCCCCCGGTCAAAAGGGCCATCTGAAAAAAGTGTAAAATCCAGAAAGGCAGGACAGGCCATGGAGAACTGGGAGCCTTGTTATGCTGATGGGCGGGATGTAAATTGCCAACAGCCACTCGGGAGAAGTGTATGGTGTTTCCTGAAACATCTAAAAAACAAAGCAACAGAGCCTAGGGCACTTCCACTTATGGTCCTATAGCTTAGGGAAATTAAAATCAAAAGACACAGCCACCCCAAAGGTTGGGACGGCTCTGTTTACAAGAACCTGGTTTACGGTACAAGTTCAATATCGCAGAAAGTGAAAAATGGATAAAGAAGTTGTGGTACTTACGTACAATGCAGTATCACTCAGCAATGAAATCTATGTCATCAGGCCCGTAGCAGCATAATGAGTGGATTCAGGTACGATGATTCTAACTGAAATAAGTCACACAGGAAAAGAAACATCATAAGATATCACTAATACACGGAATGTAACCTTGGCTACACAGGAACTGAATTACAAAACAGAACAGGGTCTCAAATTTAGAAACCCAACTTATGCTTGCTTAAGGGGAAAGGTGAGTTGGGGTGCTGCATAAAACCAGAGATTGAAATGAGCACAGATAAAGTTCCTTAAGCCAAATATGGAATAGACAAGAGCTACTCCTTGCTCAACGAAATGGACTCAACACCCCATATTAAATGCCTAAGAGTGTACCTGACTAGGAAGTATCTTAAAACCTATGGATTGCTATGTCTCTGAAATAGAATCAAGCGTGTGTACAGGGGCAAAAACGCAGCCGTGATAGGACTGGAGAGGTTCGGTGAGCAAATGAAGACCCTTTGAAGTCATATTGCATGGTACCCATTCCACGGGTCTCAACTCTCCAGGTTTAAGGTATTCTTCCTTCAGCTAAAACATGCATGTGGAACCCAGAGTATGATCAACCGTGTGATCGGGAGACGTGTTCCAATATGTCTCAGTTTTCGTCCCCTGGTACTCGGGTGCAACATTCCAGACGCTTTACTAACACTCTCCCGACTTGGAGAGTCAGTGCCTTTAACCTCCTGTTTGGCCCAGTTTGCAATTTCTGCGGAAGATGAACAGGAATAGGGAGAACCAATGACAGACTAGCTGGAGGTGTCTGGACGGGCAAATTTAACTCTCATTTCCCACCAGGAAGAGGAATTAACCAAAGGCTCAGCGTGCCGTGCCGGAACCAGATTAGGGCCTGAAGCCATCCTGCGGTGTTGCGGCCAGCTCACGAGAAAGCGAGTTGAAGAAAGGAGCTCAGGGGCACTGTAATTCACAAACCTGCAGAGTTATAAATGACAGCTATCGTCCAAAAATATACTGAAGTAAGGCTGCCAAGAGGACTTGAAAGCGGGGCAGAATTGCAGGAAACCGATTTCAGGAGGTAGACTGGAATTGCATTTAAAGCATAGGAAAAGAGGCAGAACGTCCACAATGATGCACTTGGCCAAAAAGGGCGTATGCGTTTTTTCCTGAATATATTCAGGAAAAAACGCATACGCCCTTTTTGGCCAACCAAGCAAGCTTGCAAAGGAAATCTGCACTACAATGAAGTCTCACTTCCCCCCGGTCAAAAGGGCCATCTGAAAAAAGTGTAAAATCCAGAAAGGCAGGACAGGCCATGGAGAACTGGGAGCCTTGTTATGCTGATGGGCGGGATGTCAATTGCCAACAGCCACTCGGGAGAAGTGTATGGTGTTTCCTGAAACATCTAAAAAACAAAGCAACAGAGCCTAGGGCACTTCCACTTATGGTCCTATAGCTTAGGGAAATTAAAATCAAAAAGACACAGCCACCCCAAAGGTTGGGACGGCTCTGTTTACAAGAACCTGGTTTACGGTACAAGTTCAATATCGCAGAAAGTGAAAAATGGATAAAGAAGTTGTGGTACTTACGTACAATGCAGTATCACTCAGCAATGAAATCTATGTCATCAGGCCCGTAGCAGCATAATGAGTGGATTCAGGTACGATGATTCTAACTGAAATAAGTCACACAGAAAAAGAAACATCATAAGATATCACTAATACACGGAATGTAAACTTGGCTACACAGGAACTGAATTACAAAACAGAACAGGGTCTCAAATTTAGAAACCCAACTTATGCTTGCTTAAGGGGAAAGGTGAGTTGGGGTGCTGCATAAAACCAGAGATTGAAATGAGCACAGATAAAGTTCCTTAAGCCAAATATGGAATAGACAAGAGCTACTCCTTGCTCAACGAAATGGACTCAACACCCCATATTAAATGCCTAAGAGTGTACCTGACTAGGAAGTATCTTAAAACCTATGGACTGCTATGTCTCTAAAAGAGAATCAAGTGTGTGTACAGGGGCATAAACGCAGCAGTGATAGGATTGGAGAGGTTCGGTGAGCAAATGAAGACCCTTTGAAGTCATATTGCATGGTACCCATTCCACGGGTCTCAACTCTCCAGGTTTAAGGTATTCTTCCTTCAGCTAAAACATGCATGTGGAACCCAGAGTATAATCAACCATGTGATCGGGAGACGTGTTCCAATATGTCTCAGTTTCCGTCCCCTGGTACTCGGGTGCAACATGCCAGACGCTTTACTAACACTCTCCCGACTTGGAGAGTCAGTGCCTTTAACCTCCTGTTTGGCCCAGTTTGCAATTTCTGCGGAAGATGAACAGGAATAGGGAGAACCAATGACAGACTAGCTGGAGGTGTCTGGACGGGCAAATTTAACTCTCATTTCCCACCAGGAAGAGGAATTAACCAAAGGCTCAGCATGCCGTGCCGGAACCAGATTAGGGCCTGAAGCCATCCTGCGGTGTTGCGGCCAGCTCACGAGAAAGCGAGTTGAAGAAAGGAGCTCAGGGGCACTGTAATTCACAAACCTGCAGAGTTATAAATGACAGCTATCGTCCAAAAATATACTGAAGTAAGGCTGCCAAGAGGACTTGAAAGCGGGGCAGAATTGCAGGAAACCGATTTCAGGAGGTAGACTGGAATTGCATTGAAAGCATAGGAAAAGAGGCAGAACGTCCACAATGATGCACTTGGCCAAAAAGGGCGTATGCGTTTTTTCCTGAATATATTCAGGAAAAAACGCATACGCCCTTTTTGGCCAACCAAGCAAGCTTGCAAAGGAAATCTGCACTACAATGAAGTCTCACTTCCCCCCGGTCAAAAGGGCCATCTGAAAAAAGTGTAAAATCCAGAAAGGCAGGACAGGCCATGGAGAACTGGGAGCCTTGTTATGCTGATGGGCGGGATGTAAATTGCCAACAGCCACTTGGGAGAAGTGTATGGTGTTTCCTGAAACATCTAAAAAACAAAGCAACAGAGCCTAGGGCACTTCCACTTATGGTCCTATAGCTTAGGGAAATTAAAATCAAAAGACACAGCCACCCCAAAGGTTGGGACGGCTCTGTTTACAAGAACCTGGTTTACGGTACAAGTTCAATATCGCAGAAAGTGAAAAATGGATAAAGAAGTTGTGGTACTTACGTACAAAGCAGTATCACTCAGCAATGAAATCTATGTCATCAGGCCCGTAGCAGCATAATGAGTGGATTCAGGTACGATGATTCTAACTGAAATAAGTCACACAGGAAAAGAAACATCATAAGATATCACTAATACACGGAATGTAACCTTGGCTACACAGGAACTGAATTACAAAACAGAACAGGGTCTCAAATTTAGAAACCCAACTTATGCTTGCTTAAGGGGAAAGGTGAGTTGGGGTGCTGCATAAAACCAGAGATTGAAATGAGCACAGATAAAGTTCCTTAAGCCAAATATGGAATAGACAAGAGCTACTCCTTGCTCAACGAAATGGACTCAACACCCCATATTAAATGCCTAAGAGTGTACCTGACTAGGAAGTATCTTAAAACCTATGGATTGCTATGTCTCTGAAATAGAATCAAGCGTGTGTACAGGGGCAAAAACGCAGCCGTGATAGGACTGGAGAGGTTCGGTGAGCAAATGAAGACCCTTTGAAGTCATATTGCATGGTACCCATTCCACGGGTCTCAACTCTCCAGGTTTAAGGTATTCTTCCTTCAGCTAAAACATGCATGTGGAACCCAGAGTATGATCAACCGTGTGATCGGGAGACGTGTTCCAATATGTGTCAGTTTTCGTCCCCTGGTACTCGGGTGCAACATTCCAGACGCTTTACTAACACTCTCCCGACTTGGAGAGTCAGTGCCTTTAACCTCCTGTTTGGCCCAGTTTGCAATTTCTGCGGAAGATGAACAGGAATAGGGAGAACCAATGACAGACTAGCTGGAGGTGTCTGGACGGGCAAATTTAACTCTCATTTCCCACCAGGAAGAGGAATTAACCAAAGGCTCAGCGTGCCGTGCCGGAACCAGATTAGGGCCTGAAGCCATCCTGCGGTGTTGCGGCCAGCTCACGAGAAAGCGAGTTGAAGAAAGGAGCTCAGGGGCACTGTAATTCACAAACCTGCAGAGTTATAAATGACAGCTATCGTCCAAAAATATACTGAAGTAAGGCTGCCAAGAGGACTTGAAAGCGGGGCAGAATTGCAGGAAACCGATTTCAGGAGGTAGACTGGAATTGCATTTAAAGCATAGGAAAAGAGGCAGAACGTCCACAATGATGCACTTGGCCAAAAAGGGCGTATGCGTTTTTTCCTGAATATATTCAGGAAAAAACGCATACGCCCTTTTTGGCCAACCAAGCAAGCTTGCAAAGGAAATCTGCACTACAATGAAGTCTCACTTCCCCCCGGTCAAAAGGGCCATCTGAAAAAAGTGTAAAATCCAGAAAGGCAGGACAGGCCATGGAGAACTGGGAGCCTTGTTATGCTGATGGGCGGGATGTCAATTGCCAACAGCCACTCGGGAGAAGTGTATGGTGTTTCCTGAAACATCTAAAAAACAAAGCAACAGAGCCTAGGGCACTTCCACTTATGGTCCTATAGCTTAGGGAAATTAAAATCAAAAAGACACAGCCACCCCAAAGGTTGGGACGGCTCTGTTTACAAGAACCTGGTTTACGGTACAAGTTCAATATCGCAGAAAGTGAAAAATGGATAAAGAAGTTGTGGTACTTACGTACAATGCAGTATCACTCAGCAATGAAATCTATGTCATCAGGCCCGTAGCAGCATAATGAGTGGATTCAGGTACGATGATTCTAACTGAAATAAGTCACACAGAAAAAGAAACATCATAAGATATCACTAATACACGGAATGTAAACTTGGCTACACAGGAACTGAATTACAAAACAGAACAGGGTCTCAAATTTAGAAACCCAACTTATGCTTGCTTAAGGGGAAAGGTGAGTTGGGGTGCTGCATAAAACCAGAGATTGAAATGAGCACAGATAAAGTTCCTTAAGCCAAATATGGAATAGACAAGAGCTACTCCTTGCTCAACGAAATGGACTCAACACCCCATATTAAATGCCTAAGAGTGTACCTGACTAGGAAGTATCTTAAAACCTATGGATTGCTATGTCTCTGAAAGAGAATCAAGTGTGTGTACAGGGGCATAAACGCAGCAGTGATAGGATTGGAGAGGTTCGGTGAGCAAATGAAGACCTTTGAAGTCATATTGCATGGTACCCATTCCACGGGTCTCAACTCTCCAGGTTTAAGGTATTCTTCCTTCAGCTAAAACATGCATGTGGAACCCAGAGTATGATCAACCGTGTGATCGGGAGACGTGTTCCAATATGTCTCAGTTTTCGTCCCCTGGTACTCGGGTGCAACATGCCAGACGCTTTACTAACACTCTCCCGACTTGGAGAGTCAGTGCCTTTAACCTCCTGTTTGGCCCAGTTTGCAATTTCTGCGGAAGATGAACAGGAATAGGGAGAACCAATGAGAGACTAGCTGGAGGTGTCTGGACGGGCAAATTTAACTCTCATTTCCCACCAGGAAGAGGAATTAACCAAAGGCTCAGCGTGCCGTGCCGGAACCAGATTAGGGCCTGAAGCCATCCTGCGGTGTTGCGGCCAGCTCACGAGAAAGCGAGTTGAAGAAAGGAGCTCAGGGGCACTGTAATTCACAAACCTGCAGAGTTATAAATGACAGCTATCGTCCAAAAATATACTGAAGTAAGGCTGCCAAGAGGACTTGAAAGCGGGGCAGAATTGCAGGAAACCGATTTCAGGAGGTAGACTGGAATTGCACTGAAAGCACAGGAAAAGAGGCAGAACGTCCACAATGATGCACTTGGCCAAAAAGGGCGTATGCGTTTTTTCCTGAATATATTCAGGAAAAAACGCATACGCCCTTTTTGGCCAACCAAGCAAGCTTGCAAAGGAAATCTGCACTACAATGAAGTCTCACTTCCCCCCGGTCAAAAGGGCCATCTGAAAAAAGTGTAAAATCCAGAAAGGCAGGACAGGCCATGGAGAACTGGGAGCCTTGTTATGCTGATGGGCGGGATGTCAATTGCCAACAGCCACTCGGGAGAAGTGTATGGTGTTTCCTGAAACATCTAAAAAACAAAGCAACAGAGCCTAGGGCACTTCCACTTATGGTCCTATAGCTTAGGGAAATTAAAATCAAAAGACACAGCCACCCCAAAGGTTGGGACGGCTCTGTTTACAAGAACCTGGTTTACGGTACAAGTTCAATATCGCAGAAAGTGAAAAATGGATAAAGAAGTTGTGGTACTTACGTACAAAGCAGTATCACTCAGCAATGAAATCTATGTCATCAGGCCCGTAGCAGCATAATGAGTGGATTCAGGTACGATGATTCTAACTGAAATAAGTCACACAGGAAAAGAAACATCATAAGATATCACTAATACACGGAATGTAACCTTGGCTACACAGGAACTGAATTACAAAACAGAACAGGGTCTCAAATTTAGAAACCCAACTTATGCTTGCTTAAGGGGAAAGGTGAGTTGGGGTGCTGCATAAAACCAGAGATTGAGATGAGCACAGATAAAGTTCCTTAAGCCAAATATGGAATAGACAAGAGCTACTCCTTGCTCAACGAAATGGACTCAACACCCCATATTAAATGCCTAAGAGTGTACCTGACTAGGAAGTATCTTAAAACCTATGGATTGCTATGTCTCTGAAATAGAATCAAGCGTGTGTACAGGGGCAAAAACGCAGCAGTGATAGGACTGGAGAGGTTCGGTGAGCAAATGAAGACCCTTTGAAGTCATATTGCATGGTACCCATTCCACGGGTCTCAACTCTCCAGGTTTAAGGTATTCTTCCTTCAGCTAAAACATGCATGTGGAACCCAGAGTATGATCAACCGTGTGATCGGGAGACGTGTTCCAATATGTCTCAGTTTTCGTCCCCTGGTACTCGGGTGCAACATTCCAGACGCTTTACTAACACTCTCCCGACTTGGAGAGTCAGTGCCTTTAACCTCCTGTTTGGCCCAGTTTGCAATTTCTGCGGAAGATGAACAGGAATAGGGAGAACCAATGACAGACTAGCTGGAGGTGTCTGGACGGGCAAATTTAACTCTCATTTCCCACCAGGAAGAGGAATTAACCAAAGGCTCAGCGTGCCGTGCCGGAACCAGATTAGGGCCTGAAGCAATCCTGCGGTGTTGCGGCCAGCTCACGAGAAAGCGAGTTGAAGAAAGGAGCTCAGGGGCACTGTAATTCACAAACCTGCAGAGTTATAAATGACAGCTATCGTCCAAAAATATACTGAAGTAAGGCTGCCAAGAGGACTTGAAAGCGGGGCAGAATTGCAGGAAACCGATTTCAGGAGGTAGACTGGAATTGCATTGAAAGCATAGGAAAAGAGGCAGAACGTCCACAATGATGCACTTGGCCAAAAAGGGCGTATGCGTTTTTTCCTGAATATATTCAGGAAAAAACGCATACGCCCTTTTTGGCCAACCAAGCAAGCTTGCAAAGGAAATCTGCACTACAATGAAGTCTCACTTCCCCCCGGTCAAAAGGGCCATCTGAAAAAAGTGTAAAATCCAGAAAGGCAGGACAGGCCATGGAGAACTGGGAGCCTTGTTATGCTGATGGGCGGGATGTCAATTGCCAACAGCCACTCGGGAGAAGTGTATGGTGTTTCCTGAAACATCTAAAAAACAAAGCAACAGAGCCTAGGGCACTTCCACTTATGGTCCTATAGCTTAGGGAAATTAAAATCAAAAAGACACAGCCACCCCAAAGGTTGGGACGGCTCTGTTTACAAGAACCTGGTTTACGGTACAAGTTCAATATCGCAGAAAGTGAAAAATGGATAAAGAAGTTGTGGTACTTACGTACAATGCAGTATCACTCAGCAATGAAATCTATGTCATCAGGCCCGTAGCAGCATAATGAGTGGATTCAGGTACGATGATTCTAACTGAAATAAGTCACACAGAAAAAGAAACATCATAAGATATCACTAATACACGGAATGTAAACTTGGCTACACAGGAACTGAATTACAAAACAGAACAGGGTCTCAAATTTAGAAACCCAACTTATGCTTGCTTAAGGGGAAAGGTGAGTTGGGGTGCTGCATAAAACCAGAGATTGAAATGAGCACAGATAAAGTTCCTTAAGCCAAATATGGAATAGACAAGAGCTACTCCTTGCTCAACGAAATGGACTCAACACCCCATATTAAATGCCTAAGAGTGTACCTGACTAGGAAGTATCTTAAAACCTATGGATTGCTATGTCTCTGAAAGAGAATCAAGTGTGTGTACAGGGGCATAAACGCAGCAGTGATAGGATTGGAGAGGTTCGGTGAGCAAATGAAGACCTTTGAAGTCATATTGCATGGTACCCATTCCACGGGTCTCAACTCTCCAGGTTTAAGGTATTCTTCCTTCAGCTAAAACATGCATGTGGAACCCAGAGTATGATCAACCGTGTGATCGGGAGACGTGTTCCAATATGTCTCAGTTTTCGTCCCCTGGTACTCGGGTGCAACATGCCAGACGCTTTACTAACACTCTCCCGACTTGGAGAGTCAGTGCCTTTAACCTCCTGTTTGGCCCAGTTTGCAATTTCTGCGGAAGATGAACAGGAATAGGGAGAACCAATGAGAGACTAGCTGGAGGTGTCTGGACGGGCAAATTTAACTCTCATTTCCCACCAGGAAGAGGAATTAACCAAAGGCTCAGCGTGCCGTGCCGGAACCAGATTAGGGCCTGAAGCCATCCTGCGGTGTTGCGGCCAGCTCACGAGAAAGCGAGTTGAAGAAAGGAGCTCAGGGGCACTGTAATTCACAAACCTGCAGAGTTATAAATGACAGCTATCGTCCAAAAATATACTGAAGTAAGGCTGCCAAGAGGACTTGAAAGCGGGGCAGAATTGCAGGAAACCGATTTCAGGAGGTAGACTGGAATTGCATTGAAAGCACAGGAAAAGAGGCAGAACGTCCACAATGATGCACTTGGCCAAAAAGGGCGTATGCGTTTTTTCCTGAATATATTCAGGAAAAAACGCATACGCCCTTTTTGGCCAACCAAGCAAGCTTGCAAAGGAAATCTGCACTACAATGAAGTCTCACTTCCCCCCGGTCAAAAGGGCCATCTGAAAAAATTGTAAAATCCAGAAAGGCAGGACAGGCCATGGAGAACTGGGAGCCTTGTTATGCTGATGGGCGGGATGTCAATTGCCAACAGCCACTCGGGAGAAGTGTATGGTGTTTCCTGAAACATCTAAAAAACAAAGCAACAGAGCCTAGGGCACTTCCACTTATGGTCCTATAGCTTAGGGAAATTAAAATCAAAAGACACAGCCACCCCAAAGGTTGGGACGGCTCTGTTTACAAGAACCTGGTTTACGGTACAAGTTCAATATCGCAGAAAGTGAAAAATGGATAAAGAAGTTGTGGTACTTACGTACAATGCAGTATCACTCAGCAATGAAATCTATGTCATCAGGCCCGTAGCAGCATAACGAGTGGATTCAGGTACGATGATTCTAACTGAAATAAGTCACACAGGAAAAGAAACATCATAAGATATCACTAATACACGGAATGTAACCTTGGCTACACAGGAACTGAATTACAAAACAGAACAGGGTCTCAAATTTAGAAACCCAACTTATGCTTGCTTAAGGGGAAAGGTGAGTTGGGGTGCTGCATAAAACCAGAGATTGAAATGAGCACAGATAAAGTTCCTTAAGCCAAATATGGAATAGACAAGAGCTACTCCTTGCTCAACGAAATGGACTCAACACCCCATATTAAATGCCTAAGAGTGTACCTGACTAGGAAGTATCTTAAAACCTATGGACTGCTATGTCTCTGAAAGAGAATCAAGTGTGTGTACAGGGGCATAAACGCAGCAGTGATAGGATTGGAGAGGTTCGGTGAGCAAATGAAGACCCTTTGAAGTCATATTGCATGGTACCCATTCCACGGGTCTCAACTCTCCAGGTTTAAGGTATTCTTCCTTCAGCTAAAACATGCATGTGGAACCCAGAGTATAATCAACCGTGTGATCGGGAGACGTCTTCCAATATGTGTCAGTTTTCGTCCCCTGGTACTCGGGTGCAACATGCCAGACGCTTTACTAACACTCTCCCGACTTGGAGAGTCAGTGCCTTTAACCTCCTGTTTGGCCCAGTTTGCAATTTCTGCGGAAGATGAACAGGAATAGGGAGAACCAATGACAGACTAGCTGGAGGTGTCTGGACGGGCAAATTTAACTCTCATTTCCCACCAGGAAGAGGAATTAACCAAAGGCTCAGCGTGCCGTGCCGGAACCAGATTAGGGCCTGAAGCCATCCTGCGGTGTTGCGGCCAGCTCACGAGAAAGCGAGTTGAAGAAAGGAGCTCAGGGGCACTGTAATTCACAAACCTGCAGAGTTATAAATGACAGCTATCGTCCAAAAATATACTGAAGTAAGGCTGCCAAGAGGACTTGAAAGCGGGGCAGAATTGCAGGAAACCGATTTCAGGAGGTAGACTGGAATTGCATTTAAAGCATAGGAAAAGAGGCAGAACGTCCACAATGATGCACTTGGCCAAAAAGGGCGTATGCGTTTTTTCCTGAATATATTCAGGAAAAAACGCATACGCCCTTTTTGGCCAACCAAGCAAGCTTGCAAAGGAAATCTGCACTACAATGAAGTCTCACTTCCCCCCAGTCAAAAGGGCCATCTGAAAAAAGTGTAAAATCCAGAAAGGCAGGACAGGCCATGGAGAACTGGGAGCCTTGTTATGCTGATGGGCGGGATGTCAATTGCCAACAGCCACTCGGGAGAAGTGTATGGTGTTTCCTGAAACATCTAAAAAACAAAGCAACAGAGCCTAGGGCACTTCCACTTATGGTCCTATAGCTTAGGGAAATTAAAATCAAAAGACACAGCCACCCCAAAGGTTGGGACGGCTCTGTTTACAAGAACCTGGTTTACGGTACAAGTTCAATATCGCAGAAAGTGAAAAATGGATAAAGAAGTTGTGGTACTTACGTACAAAGCAGTATCACTCAGCAATGAAATCTATGTCATCAGGCCCGTAGCAGCATAATGAGTGGATTCAGGTACGATGATTCTAACTGAAATAAGTCACACAGGAAAAGAAACATCATAAGATATCACTAATACACGGAATGTAACCTTGGCTACACAGGAACTGAATTACAAAACAGAACAGGGTCTCAAATTTAGAAACCCAACTTATGCTTGCTTAAGGGGAAAGGTGAGTTGGGGTGCTGCATAAAACCAGAGATTGAAATGAGCACAGATAAAGTTCCTTAAGCCAAATATGGAATAGACAAGAGCTACTCCTTGCTCAACGAAATGGACTCAACACCCCATATTAAATGCCTAAGAGTGTACCTGACTAGGAAGTATCTTAAAACCTATGGATTGCTATGTCTCTGAAAGAGAATCAAGCGTGTGTACAGGGGCATAAACGCAGCAGTGATAGGATTGGAGAGGTTCGGTGAGCAAATGAAGACCCTTTGAAGTCATATTGCATGGTACCCATTCCACGGGTCTCAACTCTCCAGGTTTAAGGTATTCTTCCTTCAGCTAAAACATGCATGTGGAACCCAGAGTATGATCAACCGTGTGATCGGGAGACGTGTTCCAATATGTCTCAGTTTTCGTCCCCTGGTACTCGGGTGCAACATGCCAGACGCTTTACTAACACTCTCCCGACTTGGAGAGTCAGTGCCTTTAACCTCCTGTTTGGCCCAGTTTGCAATTTCTGCGGAAGATGAACAGGAATAGGGAGAACCAATGAGAGACTAGCTGGAGGTGTCTGGACGGGCAAATTTAACTCTCATTTCCCACCAGGAAGAGGAATTAACCAAAGGCTCAGCGTGCCGTGCCGGAACCAGATTAGGGCCTGAAGCCATCCTGCGGTGTTGCGGCCAGCTCACGAGAAAGCGAGTTGAAGAAAGGAGCTCAGGGGCACTGTAATTCACAAACCTGCAGAGTTATAAATGACAGCTATCGTCCAAAAATATACTGAAGTAAGGCTGCCAAGAGGACTTGAAAGCGGGGCAGAATTGCAGGAAACCGATTTCAGGAGGTAGACTGGAATTGCATTTAAAGCATAGGAAAAGAGGCAGAACGTCCACAATGATGCACTTGGCCAAAAAGGGCGTATGCGTTTTTTCCTGAATATATTCAGGAAAAAACGCATACGCCCTTTTTGGCCAACCAAGCAAGCTTGCAAAGGAAATCTGCACTACAATGAAGTCTCACTTCCCCCCGGTCAAAAGGGCCATCTGAAAAAAGTGTAAAATCCAGAAAGGCAGGACAGGCCGTGGAGAACTGGGAGCCTTGTTATGCTGATGGGCGGGATGTCAATTGCCAACACCCACTCGGGAGAAGTGTATGGTGTTTCCTGAAACATCTAAAAAACAAAGCAACAGAGCCTAGGACACTTCCACTTATGGTCCTATAGCTTAGGGAAATTAAAATCAAAAAGACACAGCCACCCAAAAGGTTGGGACGGCTCTGTTTACAAGAACCTGGTTTACGGTACAAGTTCAATATTGCAGAAAGTGAAAAATGGATAAAGAAGTTGTGGTACTTACGTACAATGCAGTATCACTCAGCAATGAAATCTATGTCATCAGGCCCGTAGCAGCATAATGAGTGGATTCAGGTACGATGATTCTAACTGAAATAAGTCACACAGAAAAAGAAACATCATAAGATATCACTAATACACGGAATGTAAACTTGGCTACACAGGAACTGAATTACAAAACAGAACAGGGTCTCAAATTTAGAAACCCAACTTATGCTTGCTTAAGGGGAAAGGTGAGTTGGGGTGCTGCATAAAACCAGAGATTGAAATGAGCACAGATAAAGTTCCTTAAGCCAAATATGGAATAGACAAGAGCTACTCCTTGCTCAACGAAATGGACTCAACACCCCATATTAAATGCCTAAGAGTGTACCTGACTAGGAAGTATCTTAAAACCTATGGATTGCTATGTCTCTGAAAGAGAATCAAGTGTGTGTACAGGGGCATAAACGCAGCAGTGATAGGATTGGAGAGGTTCGGTGAGCAAATGAAGACCCTTTGAAGTCATATTGCATGGTACCCATTCCACGGGTCTCAACTCTCCAGGTTTAAGGTATTCTTCCTTCAGCTAAAACATGCATGTGGAACCCAGAGTATAATCAACCATGTGATCGGGAGACGTGTTCCAATATGTCTCAGTTTTCGTCCCCTGGTACTCGGGTGCAACATGCCAGACGCTTTACTAACACTCTCCCGACTTGGAGAGTCAGTGCCTTTAACCTCCTGTTTGGCCCAGTTTGCAATTTCTGCGGAAGATGAACAGGAATAGGGAGAACCAATGACAGACTAGCTGGAGGTGTCTGGACGGGCAAATTTAACTCTCATTTCCCACCAGGAAGAGGAATTAACCAAAGGCTCAGCGTGCCGTGCCGGAACCAGATTAGGGCCTGAAGCCATCCTGCGGTGTTGCGGCCAGCTCACGAGAAAGCGAGTTGAAGAAAGGAGCTCAGGGGCACTGTAATTCACAAACCTGCAGAGTTATAAATGACAGCTATCGTCCAAAAATATACTGAAGTAAGG
Source organism: Lagenorhynchus albirostris (assembly GCF_949774975.1). Lineage (NCBI taxonomy): Eukaryota > Metazoa > Chordata > Mammalia > Artiodactyla > Delphinidae > Lagenorhynchus > Lagenorhynchus albirostris. The sequence continues at coordinate 300,516 of NW_026783594.1, read as the reverse complement.
CTGCCAAGAGGACTTGAAAGCGGGGCAGAATTGCAGGAAACCGATTTCAGGAGGTAGACTGGAATTGCATTGAAAGCATAGGAAAAGAGGCAGAACGTCCACAATGATGCACTTGGCCAAAAAGGGCGTATGCGTTTTTTCCTGAATATATTCAGGAAAAAACGCATACGCCCTTTTTGGCCAACCAAGCAAGCTTGCAAAGGAAATCTGCACTACAATGAAGTCTCACTTCCCCCCGGTCAAAAGGGCCATCTGAAAAAAGTGTAAAATCCAGAAAGGCAGGACAGGCCATGGAGAACTGGGAGCCTTGTTATGCTGATGGGCGGGATGTCAATTGCCAACAGCCACTTGGGAGAAGTGTATGGTGTTTCCTGAAACATCTAAAAAACAAAGCAACAGAGCCTAGGGCACTTCCACTTATGGTCCTATAGCTTAGGGAAATTAAAATCAAAAGACACAGCCACCCCAAACGTTGGGACGGCTCTGTTTACAAGAACCTGGTTTACGGTACAAGTT